>NC_057807.1:362992839-363013161 GCF_018294505.1 Triticum aestivum
GGTGGCGCGCGCGCGCGCCAGGCACGCTCCCCTCCCTCTGTCAAGGACGAAGACGACAGAGGAGGGGGCGGGCTGGGCCGCCTGCTGGCTGGGCCGGCCTGCTGGTGCTGGGCCAGAGGCGCCAGGCACAAGCCCAGGTAAGGTTTTCCTGTTTTATTTCTTTTTCTAAATTTTCTGACATTTGTTTTGATTTAATAAAATACTAAATCAATTTATTACCTTATGCAATTTTTGCAGGAGCTAGATATATTATTCTAGAGCTCCTTTATAAATGGCATAATTTTTGGACCATATTTCATATATATAACAATATATATCCAAAGCAAATAATTATCGGATTAATCCAAATGGCCAAAATTAAATATCCATGAGCTCCTAAAAATATTGGTTTGATTTTTATCTCTGTCCAATATTTTCGGAGGGCAACATGAGCATTTTCTTGGACCCTTTTGGAGAAATTTTTATTTGGGTAATTTTCAAAAATGATTCTGAGGGTTCCACCAATCCTCATTTCAAATTTAAATGAAATTTAAATATGATGCACAAATGGCTAGCTAGTCTAAGTCATACCAGACTAGGGATGTGACAGAGGGGGTGAAGGAAACAGAGGACGGCGCAGCATCGCCGGAGCACATACCGGTGGTGAGGGCTGCTTGGCCAAAACGAGAGGGAGGGATCGAGAGAGGAGACGGAGGTGCACATGCTCGTACCCGTAGAGTAGCTAGGGGTGGTCGGACGACGTCGGACTCAACCTCTCTAGCGGAGGTAGAGGGCGAGCAGAGGCGACTCCAGGGGCTCCAACCAGGCGGAACGGCACCACCGGAGAGTGGCGGAGGCCCTGGAAGGGTTGCCCAGGCTTGGGAGGGGCTGGAGCTACGGAGACGACCCGAGGGGATTGACAACGAGCTCAAGCTCGGGGACGGTGGCCCGCGGCCTGCCTGGCCGCGCTACGACTATCTACAAGTTTGTGGAATGTGTGGGAGTGTTGGATGGTGCTCGAGGAGGCTGGGGAGGGCTATATTTATAGCCGAGCATCGAGGGGGGATCGGGCTCCGCCGGTGGACACCTGGACACGGCACACTGCGATAAACGGCGTCAGTGGGAGGGGGAGAAGGCGACGCAGCTCACGCAGGAACTGTGGGCGAACGGGGACGAGCACAGGAGCGAGAGGAAGGCGACGAGCACAGTGCGCACCGCACTGTTGCGTTGGCCGGACCGCGCCCGTGCTTGCTGCGGCGAGCTCCAGCATCGGCGAGCACCAGGGTGGAGTTAAGAGGGCTTGGACGAAGATTGTGGTGCAGTTTGGCACGCTCAGGGAGGCAGGGAAGCGAGCACGCACGCAACAGAGCGCTTGGTGGCACTCAGAGCGCGTCGGCTACATGCCAGCACACCTGGACGAATGCGGTCACTGCGTGAACTTTTCCCTCAGGCCGACCTAAGTCCAAAGTTCATGTATGGCTTGTTGTTCATGGTAGTTTTGAAGGTTACCACGCTTGGGTTTGGTCTCGGGTGCAGTAGAAAAGATTTCAAACGCCAGGTAAGTTTCTGGACCGTAACTTTGAGAGCTTACTGAGATCAAACTACTAGGAGTTGGGGGCTGGGCTTTGGAGGTTAGGAATCATCTACAAAGGTGATGATGCACAAGAACAACCAGCCACAATGGAGCAAGTAAAATGGTAGTTGCTGTAGAAACTACCATTTCTGTCTAGAATAGAAAATATTTTCTGTAGCCAAAATATTCCAAAAAGTAATGAAATATTTTCTCTCAGGAAGGTGCCTAGGGTTCAAAGAATACTTGAGATTTTTCTCAGATTTTTATGGGCAAGAAAAATTGGGGTTGCTTTGGAGCATATTGAGCTAGCTAGGGTTTAAGAGAGGGAAATGAATATTTTTCATTTAAGAAAATATTCCATATATTATTTTGAGGTGAACCAGAGAGGGAATGATCGTTATAGAGGGAAATGGGACACTTGGGTGAAAGCCAAGGGGTACCCAAGTTTTAAGTCCATATGAAAAGATTCAAAACTCCAAATTTCAAATTCAAACCAACTGAAAATCAAGCAAAGAAAAGAGGGCAAAAACCAGGTTGTCACAATCTAGAGGCTGATAGAGCTATGTATTTACTTAAAAACACTGCGTCGATTAAACCGATGGAAGAGTGTGAGATCAACGAGTTTGCTGTTCGCGAGTTGGAACATTTATGTGAGGATCTGGTACCCACGAGTCTTCTAGATTAAGAGACTCTGGAGGTAGAGGGGCGTGTGATACATCCATTTTGCATCATGCTTTTATATCAATATTTACTGCACTATGGGTTGTTACTACACTTTATATCACAATACTTATGCCTTTTCACTCTTATTTTATAAGATTTACATGAAGAAAGAGAATGCCGACAGCTGGAATTCTAGACTGGAGAAGGAGCAAATATTAGAGACCTATTCTAAATAGGGACATTTACATTTATGCCCCTAATTTGCGCCCACTCTCAGATTTCCCAGATCCGGCGTCTGCCTCCGCCTTTGAGTCAACACCGTCGGCAGCATGATGCATGACAAGCCTATAAAGCTAATCTGAGGGCTAATGTCGGGGAATTACCCGCGGTTTAACCCGGCTTAAGACATTAAGTCATCTCTGGGTTTAAAAAGCCATGATGTTAAGTCATCTTTGGGATTAAGTCACCCTGATGTTAAGTCATCTCTGGGTTTAAGGAGTCATGTTAAGTACTCTCTGGACTTAAGACGCCATCTTAACCAACCATGATAAGTCCCGGAGATGAGTCTTGGAGATGAGTCCTGAAGATAAGCGCTGAAGGTCAGCCGCCCGGGAGATTGTAACCTGATAGACGGTTGTAACCCAGCAGACAGTTTTAACCTGACAGACAAATTTTAACCCGACATATACTTAGCCATGATAAAGAGCTGCCTAGAGATAAGAAGCCCAGGATTTAAGAAGCCCACGTGAAGAAGCCCAGGGTTAAGAAGCCCGTGAGAAGAAGTTAGAAATAGGCTAAGTCTCAATCCTACTTGGACTCGACATGTAACCCTCCCCTTCAACTTATATAAGGAGGAGCAGGGCACCCCAAGAGGGTCAGGTTTTTACAGGTTAAGATAGTCAGGGCTTAGACAGACATGTCTTGGACAAGAACAAAGTATATGCTCTCGAGATAGAGGTAGCGAAACACCGCCCTTTTAACCGAGATCGTCATCATCGTCAATATCAATCAAGCATGATGTAGGCTTTTACCTCCACCATGAGGGGCCGAACCAGGGAAAAATCTCGCGTCACTCATCCTGCTCAACCATGTTCAAGCTACCACCTAAATGAGTTGGCCTCTCGACTGAGTCCTCACATTGGGATATCTACTGTGACAAAGCCACGACAGTAAGCGTGGGGACCGACCGTCGTCCATGAGTGGGGCGAATAACTCGTCTAACGCCCTTGTGGGTAAGGGTACCGCACCTTCTTCGACGCCCATGGCAGGGCTTCATTTTGGTTCCTTTGGGGTGGCCTTGGCACCATGCCACCTCTCGAGCACTGGGTTGAGACTGGAGACTCATCAAAGTAGGAGTTACGCCCGCTTTCTCCTGTCCGCACCAGAACCTTGAGAGGTTTGGGACAGGTGGATTCTTCGACGTCGACCAGGGGGAGGAGCCCGAGGCAGGTGGCCTCAACACATAACTCCCCCACGGTAGAGATGACTTATACGCCGACCAGGGGGAGGAGCCCGATGTAGGCGGCCTCAGCTCTTGCCTCCCCAATGGCTTCATCACCTTCGACTCTCCAGAGGGCCACGACTACACCATAGTTGTCACAGGTGGCAACGATTGTGGAAAATTATAGGATGGCTTCGTCTCTGCCAACACCGGCAGACTCAGGAGTACTCGTACTGCCGCTTGGGACACCCTTTGGTGGACTGGTAGTGGGACATACCATCGACAAGGTGGTGGCCTATGGAGGGATCCCAGATCCAATGTCTGGTGATAGGTGGTAGAGTTGACTCATTCAGGCTCTACCGGACGCTGACGACTTGCAGCTGAGGCGTGCCATGCATGCTGCCAAGCTTAGAGACATTGAGTCTATCACAGGTATGCTAGTCAATACCAGTTTATTAGTTCTGCATTTTTCTCAACATGATATAGTTAATAGGGTTGATAAATTGGGGGTGTCTTTGGGGCATAATGGTCGCGAGGTTGCCGCTTCTATTAATGATTTACTTGATCTAGAGGCTGATATAGCTATGGATTTACTTAGAAACACTGCGGCAGTTAAACCGATGGAAGAGTGTGAGATCAATGAGTTGGCTATTCGCGAGTTGGAACATTTATATGAGGATCTGGTACCCACGAGTCTTCTAGATTAAGAGACTTTGGAGGTAGAGGGGCGTGTGATACATCCATTTTGCATCATGCTTTTATATCAATATTTATTGCACTATGGGTTGTTACTACACTTTATATCACAATATTTATGCCTTTTCACTCTTATTTTATAAGATTTACATGAAGAGAGAGAATGCCGGCAGCTGGAATTCTAGGCTGGAGAAGGAGCAAATATTAGAGAACTATTCTAAATAGGGACATTTACATTCATGCCCCTAATTTACGCCCACTCTCAGATTTGCCAGATCCGGCGTCTGCCTCCGCCTATGAGTCAACACCGCCGGCAGCATGATGCATGACAAGCCTATATTAAAGCTAATCTGAGGCCTAATGTCTGGGAATTACCCGCGGTTTAACCCGGCTCAAGACATAAAGTCATCTCTGGGTTTAAATAGCCATGATGTTAAGTCATCTCTGGGCTTAAGTCACCCTGATTTTAAGTCATCTCTAGGTTTAAGCAGTCATGTCAAGTCCTCTCTGGACTTAAGACACCATCTTAACCAACCATGATGAGTCCCGGTGATGAGTCTTGGAGATGAGTCCTGAAGATAAGCCCTGAAGGTAAGCTGCCCGGGAGATTGTAACCTGATAGACAGTTGTAACCCAGCAGACAGTTTTAACCCGACATATACTTAGCCGTGAAAATGAGCTGCCTGGAGATAAGAAGCCCATGTTAAGAAGCCCAGGGTTAAGAAGCCCGTGAGAAGAAGTTAGAAATAGGCTAAGTCTTAATCCTACTAGGACTCGACATGTATCCCTCCCCTTCATCTTATATAAGGAGGGGCAGGGCACCCCAAGAGGGTCAGGTTTTTACACGTTAAGATAGTCCGGGCTTAGACAAACATGCTTAGACAAGATCAAAGTATATGCTCTCGAGATAGAGGTAGCGAAACACTGCCCTTTTAACCGAGATCGTCATCATCGTCAATATCAATCAAGCATGATGTATGCTTTTACCTCCACCATGAGGGGTCGAACCAGGGTAAAATCTCGCATCACTCATCCCGCCCAACCATGTTCAAGCTACCACCTAAATGTGTTGTCCTCTCGACTAAGTGCTCACACTGGGATATCTACCGTCACAAAGCCACGACAGTAAGCGTGGGGACCGACCGTCGTCCATGAGTGGGGCGAATAAGTCATCTAACGCCCTGGTGGATAAGGGTACTGCACCTTCTTCGACACCCATGGCAGGGCTTCGTTTTGGTTCCTTTGGGGTGGCCTCGGCACCAGGCCACCTCTGGGGGACTTGGTTGAGACTGTAGACCCGACAAAGTAGGAGTTACGCTCGCTTTCTCCTATCCACACCGACACCTTAAGAGGTGTGGGACAGGTGGATTGTTTAACGTCGACCAGGGGGAGGAGCACGAGGCAGGCAGCCTCAACGCATACCTCCGCGGTAGAGATGACTTATATGCTGACCAGAGGGAGGAGCCCGATGTAAGCGGCCTCAGCTCTTTCCTCCCCAACGGCTTCATCACCTTCGACTCTTCGGAGGGCCACGGCTACACCATAGTTGTCGCAGGTGGCAACGATTGCGGCAAAGTTTAGGATGGCTTTGTCTCTGCCAATGCCGGCGGACTCAGGAGTACCCATACTGCCACTTGGGACACCCTTTGGTGGACTGGTAGTGATGAGGATACAGACCCGGGGTAGGGTCATAGGCCTGACCTATATGTCCTACCCAAGACCACTACCCTGGAAGATAAGAAGTCCAAGGAGCAACAAGAGACGCCCAGCCAAAGATGTTGAGTGCAATTCACTCGACAGTCGTATTACTCGGGCGACCCCTACCTATACCACTCGACCCCTACCTTCACCATAGCTGGGATCTTTTCCTCTCCACACCTACCCCCTTTCTACTTTCGGTCTTAGAACCATGATAGTTGGCGCCCACCATGGGGCAGGTGTCTTAGCGACTTGTTGGTGAAGTTGCAAGTTTTTTCGATCATAATCATCATGGTTTCCGGCGGTGGATTGGCTGAAGGCCACGAGATCTGTCTCGGCGCGCTCGTTTTCATCGCCGACGACTCCTCTTGGCTTCAGGAAGCTCCCCTTGACGTTGAGGCGCTCCCCGTCCGAGGGGCGACGCACTTTCGCGCGTGCGTTCTCGGTGTCCTTCTCCGGCAGCCGTCGACTCAGTATCGGTCGGCTCCGATGGTGTCTTCACTCCCCACTGTTTTTTGCTGCAAGCGATCCGGTCGGTCGCGGCTCCAGCGGTGGGTGAAACACGCAGTGGCTCGATGTTCGACCACCCATCAAGTCGCGGCAATCGAGCCCGACAAAACTCTCCACGGCCTGTTCGATCTGTCGACTAGCTCCGCGGAGACCGCATCCGAGTGCGATAGCAGCAACCCTGCGGCTGTAGTCTTGATGGTCGATGCACCACGTGGCCCGCCTGGTTTCCGCCGTGAAGACGGCGAGGATGGTGGCGGCAATCCGTCGCGCGTCCATGAAGAATACCATCCCGAACCCCTTTCTTCGCAACAGAGGGAAGAACTTCATCACCACAACATGGATGCACTCCACACGCCCATCATTGGAGAAGCCCCCGAGGCTCGGGCCTTGGAAGAGGTGCGCTTGGCTAATTTGGCTGAACACACTCGACTGGAGAACCTTCAGCGCGCTCTCGACGAGTGTGCTCGGGAGCGGGTTCCTGAGTCCAGTCGACGACAACTTTTCCCGCCACCACCTAAGGTATACCGCACTCCGATCCAAATCTCACAGCTACAGCCCGAATAGCAGAGTCAATTCAACCTTCCCAGTCGGAGGCCGGCAGAGGTTTGATGTAGATCCGGGCCTTGCTCCGGGCAGAAGGAGAGCAGAACACAGCAGTGTCTCAGTCGCGGAATAGGATTCACAGCAGATCTGTGGTAGCGGATATAGTTCAGTCGGCCCACAGCCCAAGATCTCCCCTGCGGCGTGAAGGCCGTGGACCATATGATCATCGGCTCGACCGCGACAATCGTCGTCGAGTGCCCACGCCTCCTCCGAGGAGTGCATCATATGTGCCTCGGCAAAACGATGATAGACGCCGTCATAGTGGACCAGTCGACCCAAGAGAGCCGGGCTTTGATGCGAGATCTATCCTCGTTCAAGGTCTAGTCAACCAGAACAGAGTGCATAGAGAAGACCCTAGCAGGGATCGTCCAAGTGGCAGCAGAGTGCATGTTTCCGGTCCAGAGTGTTTTAGCAGAGCCATCAAGGCAGCGGTGAATCCTCCCAACTTCAGGTTGGCGACCGGAGTCAGTAAGTTCACTGGAGAGTCCAAGCCTGAAACTTGGCTTAAGGATTAACGAGTAGCTATGAAGATTGACGGTAGAAACGATGAAGTAGCAATGAAACACCTTCCACTGATGTTGGAATGGTTGGCCCGAGCGTAGTTGACACAGTTAGCTCCAAGTAGTATATTTAGTTGGGAAGAGCTTGCTCGAGTGTTCGTCAGAACTTTTGAGGGCACTTGCAAGCGGCCAGCAGGGTTGACAGAGTTGCAGCATTGTGTGCGGAAGCTGAGTGAGACTTTAAGGGATTTTATTCAGAAGTGGACCACTTTGCATCACACCATTGAAAATGTATCAGAGCATCAAGCAGTGTGTGCCTTCAAGGAAGGTGTCAAATACCGAGAGTTGGTCCTGAAGTTCGGTCGGACTGGAGATATGACTCTGACTCGGATGATGGAAATATCGTCCCGGTACGCTAATGGAGAAGAAGAGGATCGATTCCGTAGCGGAAAGAGTAAACCAGTCGGTCAAGAGGCCTGTGGAGGTAATTCCAATCGGAAACAGAAGCGTAAGGCTGAGCCCGTAGCACCTAGAGAGATTGCAGCAGTGGCTCAAGGAAAGTTTAAGGGAAAACCAAAAGGGCCCTGGCCCCCGAAGAAGGTAAAAGATCAAGCAGGAAATGATGTGCTGGATTTACCATGTCACATCCACACGAAGAAGGATGAAGAGGGTAATTTGATCTACCCTAAGCATACCACTCGACAATGTCGACTCCTGATCCAGTAGTTCTGAGGGAAGCAACTGTCACACCCTAGCTAGTTCATGCATTAGAGTGTTGCATCATGTCTATTTTTCTCAACAGAAACTTGAAATGGGGATGACAGAACCCCCAGCCCCCTCTGAATCCAACTAGGGTTTACTAAAAATATTTTCAATGAACCTGAAATGCCCTTCTAAAATGCCCATCATTTTTGTCTTGGTTCAGAACCTCTGCCAAAAGTGATGCACAATTTTCTAGGTCATCCTAAGGTCTTTGAATTAAATCATAAGTATTTGAATTTGGGAATTTAAAATTTATAAAATATTTCAAATGCTCAAATAATCCCAAACTAAAATGTTCCATGCTGGAATTATTCCAACTAAGGACCAGGTGCAGTTTGGTGATTTTGGGAGTTGCCTAGGTATTTTTAGAAATGCAACAAACCTACAGAATAAATAAAAACAAAAAAAGGGAAAGTCTTACCTGGCGCCACCTAGCAGGCCCACCTGCCGGCCCAGCCCAGCCACCGCTCCAGCGAGCTGCTTGGCTTGGCCAGGCAGGCTGGCAGCTGCTCGACGGCGAGCACAGCATGCATGCCACGCAGCTGCCCGCCGCCTCACCGCTCCCCTCGTCCAGCTGTTGACGGGGAACGAACCCTCTCCCTCTCCCCGACACCGCAGACACCCGCTCCTCCCCCTAGCTCCTCTCCCTCGCTCTCCCGCACCATGGCCGACGCCACCGCCGCCGCACCCTCGCCGTAGTCGCGCTCTCCGTCAACCCCGCGCTGCGCCACCGTGTCCAGAAGCTTCGCCGCCCTCCGCTCCTTCGAGCAAGCCAAGCTCTGAGCGCTCACTTGCCCTGAAGCCACTGCCCCGACCTTGTTCGACCTCGCCACCGCCGGAGATCCCTTTCGCCGTCGCCGCTACACCAGCTTGTCCCCGACCGCGTCGTCTGCTTCCTCAAGACCGCTGTGAGCCTGGCTACCTCCTCCCCCTTCCCTATCTCGCTCTCGTGCACCACCGCGAGCACACGTATCTCACCTGCACGCGCCGCCGCGGAGCTCGTCGCCGCCGTGTCTCCGGCTAACCACCGGCCACCCCACCATGTCTAACGCACTCACCGCGTCCCCAGGGGCCCAACGCACCTCACCACGTGCCTCGCTGTGCCCCGTAGCCTCGGATTCGTCTTCACCCAACTCCGTGGACCGCCAAAGTCGTCGCCGGCGACGTTTTCGGCTGCCCCGAGCTCAACCACCGCCACCAAGAGCTGCGGCTTGCTCCCAGCTACACGTAGATGCCCTCCGCCGCTCATTTGGTCGCCGGAATGCACAAAACCACTCTCGCCGCCGCGTTCGGCCTCGCCGGCGGCTAGACGCCGGCGTGTTTGACCTTGACTTTGACTAGGGTGGGTCCAGGTTGACTCCCCTGAGTCTATGACAAGTGGGCCCCCCTCTGCTAATTAACCCAGTTTAGATTTAACTATATTTAGTTAGTTAATTAACTATTGACATGCGGGACCCACTGGTCAGTTTGACCTGGACCGGCTTGTTGACCTGCTGAGGTCAGCATGACATCATGCTGACGCAGTAATCCTTTTCTAGAATTAAAATAAATCTAGAATGATTTATAAATTTCAGAAAATGATCTAAACTTCAAAAATTCATAGTAAATCAACCGTAGCTCCAAATGCAAAGTTTTATATATGAAAAATGATCAGAAAAATCCAATCTATCCATCTGTACTGGTTTCATGCATGTTTAAGCAAGCTAACCTGATGTTTAGAGAAGAACTAGATAAAGCACTTATAAGGGCCATGTATGAGTTTGAAACTTGAATCTTTGATTCAAAATGGTTCAAACCCATCTGCTTTTAGTTGCATTAGCCCAACACACTCATATTGCCATGTTTCATGCATGCATCATATTGTTGCACATTGTTTGGTGATGATTGTGTATCGGTGCTCTCTGCGGCAGGTCCTGCCCCTAAGGAGTATCGTGATTACCCCACCGAAGAGCAATATCAGTGCATCGACCCATCAGGCAAGCAACCAACCATTTGATCATATCGATATAATCCCATGTTCTCGCTCCTGCTCTCTTTTACTGCATTAAGACAACGCGTTTCAAACTGCTGTGTGCTATGGTAGTCGAACCCATTTCCTCTGCATGACCTGTCATTGCCACAGTAACTAGATGAAACCCACTAGCATGTGTAGGAGTTGATTGAGCCATATGTATGTGTCCTTCCTAGCTTGCTGTGCCTGCTATGCTTAGAGTCGTGTCAGGTCTGGTTCATCTAGGAGATGGGATAGAGTGAAATGATCATCTGGGTATGAGAGTAATATGTTGAACACGATTTGGTAAAGGTATCGATGAGATGCCATGTGGGAGTACATGGTGGGTTGTTTCATTGAAGCCGTCCTTAAGCACTGAGATCTGTATGTGTGATTTAAGAATCAGCTACTACCATGCATTGGGCCCGAAACCAATGGACCCTCTCGGCTTCTTATTCACCCTAGTCCTCTGTCCAGGAGTTGCAAGTAGTTTCTGGTGTTTGTAGCCTACTGGAGGCCGTGGACAGCGCTGACCGCGGGGTGGGCTGTGATGCGGTAGGTACGTGGCACGGTGTATCGGATACCCGTTAGGTATCTCGGGAACCCTGTACACATTGTTCGGGGCCGTATGTGGAAACCTCGGCCGGACTCCCTGCGGATGGAACCTGGATAGGCGATAAACTTGGCCTAGAGACTTAGGTGTTTAGGTAGGTCGTGGCCGACACCCACGTTGGGCTTCCGCTTGAAGGTTGCCGAGTACATGTCGTGTAAACGGCGGTAAGTGGTGAGAGCGTGTATGAAGAAGTACACCCCTGCAGGTTTAACATTATCTATTCGAATAGCCGCGTCCGTGGTAAAGGACTACTTGGTTGCCTATACAGTTCATAGACAAGTAAATGGATACTACTAAAAATCTCAAGATAAGCGTGAGTGCCGAGGATGGCTCTTCTGTAGGAAGACGGAGGTGGATCCTCGGTAGTGTATTGAAGTGGTGAGTAGTGGACTCGTGTGCGCAAAACCATTTCAAGTTGGTGTATCGTAGGATAGCTTAGCCAAGAGACAAAGCTGGCTTGCTGCAATAACCCCACCAACCCTCCTTGATAATGTGCATGTATGTAGGATCTAATGTAAGTCTTGCTGAGTACCTTTGTACTCATGTTGCTTTAATTTACATTTTTCAGAAGATGCTGCAACCCCTTCTGATGGGTTCTTCATAGACGTTGACATCGATGAGTAGACTGAGGCCCAGGTGGTGACCCTGAGCTTGTGAAAGACCACGTAGTATAGCCAGGCTTTCCAAGCCTCTTTTAATTTACTAGTTGTCTGTACTCAGACAAGTTACTTCCGTTGTTGGCTTGTATGTCTGTATGACTTGAATGTGGGTCGTGTGACCCGTGCTTGTGTGTATGCTATGTATGGCTCTCTGAGCCTTAAATAAAGTACCGGTGTCGTAGAGTCATGTTGTGATGCCTTGTTGTATTTGCACATATCGAGCATATTGTGTGTATGATTCAAATGCTTGGTATGTGTGGGATCTGACTATCTAGTTGTTTATTCTTAGTAGCCTTTCTTACCGAGAAATGTCTCCTAGTGTCTCCACTGAGCCTTGGTAGCTTGCTACTACTCCGGAACACTTAGGCTGGCCGGCATGTGTCCTTCTTCATTCCTGTGTCTGTCCCTTCAGGGAAATGTCACGCGATGGATGCCGGAGTCTTGTTAGCCCGCTACAGCCCGGTTTACCAGAGTCCTGCTAGCCCAGTGCTACAGCCCGGATTCACTTGCTGATAACCGACACGTTCGATGCTGGGTCATGGATGCCTGTCCCTGTAAGTCTGTGCCACTTTGGGTTTACGACTAGCCATGTCAGCCTGGGCTCCTTACCATATGGATGCTAGCGACACTATCATATACGTGTGCCAAAAGGCACAAACGGTCCCGGGCAAAGGTAAGACGACACCCGTGGGAATACCATGCGTGAGGCCGCAAAGTGATATGAGGTGTTACATGCTAGATCAATGTGGCATCGAGTCGGGGTCCTGACAGCGTTGGCATCAGAGTCGGACTGCCTGTAGGTTCTCCAAGCCAAACTGGTCGATGTTGAGTCTAGAAATGCTTTAGTTATATGTAGGGGAATTGATTGTGGGATAGTACGTAAGGCTCTTTTTACTCCTTTACCTCATGGCATTCTGATCTGAGTCAGTCCATTCTTCCACCGGGGGTTAAGGACTAGGATCTCTTCTCTCTATCAGGTTCACGTGTTACTAATTAGTAGTACCTTATAGGTTTGATGGATACAAGCCTAGTTCAGTTCTACTACCCATTATGTGCTAAGATGGACCCAGAACCTTGATATGATGTTGTTGAGTGTCTATGCAATTCTTTGTCAAATGCCTCAAAATCCCTTTTGAGCATTTATAGCCGTTATGTTGTCCAATTTCTGCTAGGAATCTTAATGTCTTGTGTTTATCATGTTCCAGATGGCGTCCCGTCCTCAGAATCAAGTGGTTCGTTTGACTCGATGCCTAGATGTACCCGGCCATACTGCCATGTTGGTCAGGGTAATGACTGAGGCTGGATACCGTTGGTATCCTGAGTACACGGTCGAAGAGCAATTCCGAGACTTTAATCAAAGTCAATATTTTTGCACTGTTAGGATATTTCCATCTTATCCTGGATCTACCGAGCCCCTCCACTACTCCTATGGACTCGGGGTTACTATTGAGATGGCTGTGCAGGATGCTGCCTACTCTATGATGACCATCATGCGAGTCAGGACTGGCCTATTTCGGGACTCTGACTTCTGGTATATGCCAGCATCACTCCCGGGAGCACAAGGGTATCTCCAGGCTATCTATGCTGACTCCACTCAGGAGGATTCACTGACCCGCACCACTGCACAGTTGCTTGAAGACAAGGACCGTGAAAATCGGGCCTTGAGACTAGAGCTTTTCAATACCCGTGCTGATCATTGGGCCACTTTGACTTGGTTTGCACCGGCTGTGCAAGCTGGATATATGGATATGCGAGATCTCTATCCTGTGAGATCTGCTCTGCCAGACGTGATGGATTGGCGTGATGTAGGAGGCATCACCCCACCTCGTGGTCCCCGCAGGCCACCGTTTATTGGTCCAAGACCTCATCCTAGCCCCTATGGTCCACAAGCTCCACGGGACCGACTGTTTCCGGATGATCACGATGAGCTTCCAGGCTATGGAGGTGACTTCTATGAAGACTACTACGGAGCTGTTTGAGTTAGTAGTAGTATCACTAGTATTGTAATAGTTGTACTTCCACCGTCCTGTGTGACCGTGGAATATGACTTAGTGTGTAGCAATTCCGGGGTGTAGGAAAAATAATGTATAGGAGCTTGGGATGCCTCCGATGAGATGTAATCCTCTTTTTACCGTAGTAGTACTTTGTTTGGTTCTGTACTAAACCTTGTATGGTGTGTATGATGATGGAATAAAAGAATCAGTTTCTGTATCTACCATGTCATACGGATGATCATCTTACATTCCAAGTTATCCATTACATTCTACATTTCTATGTCAGAATCCTATCATCCTGGACTAAAGCATTGTCTTGTTTTCCTAGGATGGTTAACACCCGCACCAACCCTGCTCCCCCAGAGCAGGCCGAAGGCAGCAGAGTTGGGGAACAAACCTGCCTCACCCTCCCTCTCTGGCCGAAGTTATGCTGGAAGCCGAGAGAAACAAGCGGGAGACTAACCGTTTGTTGGAGCGCATCGAGCAAAACATAGCACACCATCAGAGGAATAACTTGGTGTCACTTAGTGATTTCATCAAGTTACATCCACCCACCTTCCACCACTCCGTCGAGCCTCTCGACGCCGATGACTGGCTTCGCAGTATTACTCACAAACTGCATTCTGCGCTAGTAGCTGAGGCTGATAAGGTCACCTTTGCTGCATATCATCTTGAAGGCCCCGCCAGTCTATGGTGGGAGAACTATGGAGCTATGCGCCCAGCGGGCCATGTCACTACTTGGGCTGAATTCAGCGAGGCTTTCCGTGAACATCACATTCCGGATGGTCTCATGGACCGTAAACGTGAGGAGTTCTGCAGTTTCACTCAAGGCCGACTCTCTATTGACGCTTACAGCAGGGAGTTTGGTAACCTAGCACGGTATGCAACTGAGGAAGTCTCTACTGATGCAAAGAAGCAGGCAAGGTTCCGTAAGGGACTTAGTCCTGAGCTTCGCCGCGACCTCCGTCTGGATGAGTGCACATCTTTTCAGAAGCTTGTTAACAAAGCCATCAGTGCTGAGTCTGGTCAGACTGATTATGAAGCAACACGCAAGCATGGCCGTGACATGGGTTCCTCATCCGATGCTGGTCCACAGAAGCGCCGGGTGTGGGTGCCTAACACTGCCCTGCCACCCAGGTTCACACCGAGGCCATCCTTTCAGGCGCCTCGCCCTGCTCAACAGTTTGCACCAGCCAAGCCCTATGGTGGTCCAACCATCAATGCTCCTCCACGTACCAGCTCTGTGACTTGCTTCAAGTGTGGGGAATCGGGCCACTACCTGCGCGAGTGTCCCCAGACCAACCCCAACCAGTCTGCAAAAGCCGTTGGCCATGGCAAGCCGACGGGGAAAGTGTTCTACGCCAAGCCGGCCACTACTGCACGTGACCATGTGAATTGTGTCTCTGCGGAAGAGGCTCAAGAGGATCCCAACGTCGTTCTCAGTACGCTCCTTGTTAATTGCCACCCAGCATCTGTTCTTTTCGACACAGGAGCATCTCATTCATTTATATCTGAGAGCTATGCTCGACTGCATAACACCACATTCTGTGAGATGCCCACCTATATGGTAATTCAAACCCCAGAATCCAAATGGCAAACTTCTAGAGTAAGCCATGGGAATGAAATTCAAGTCGACAAACTTGTTTTTCTCGCATCTTTGATAGCTCTCAAATCTTCGGATATTAATATCATCTTGGGTATGGACTGGATGTCAGCCCATCATGCCAAGATTGATTGTTTCTCTAGGACTGTTCAACTGACACATCCCTCGGGAAAGATAGTCAATGTCTTGACCCGAGTAGCCAAGCGACAACTATATTCTCTTAACGCCAGTCCTCTGCCAGACCTCGAAGACGTTCCGATAGTCCATGACTTTCCGTATGTCTTCCCAGAGGAATTGCCAGGTGTTCCACCTGACAGAGATGTTGAGTTCGTGATAGATCTCATTCCAGGAACTGTCCCAATTTCTAGAAGACCCTATAAGATGGCACCTTTTGAACTAGCCGAACTTAAGAAACAACTCGATGAGTCCTTGAAAAAGGGTTTCATCCGACCTAGTTCGTCTCCATGGGCTTGCCCCGTCCTCTTCGTCAAGAAGAAGGATGGTACCGACAGGATGGTTGTAGATTATCGACCCGTCAACTTGGTCACAATCAAGAACAAATATCCGCTCCCCAGGATCAACGACCTGTATGATCAGCTCGCTGGATCCTCAGTCTTCTCTAAAATGGATTTGAGGTTGGGCTACCATCAAATCAAAATCAGGAACGGGGACATTCCTAAAACAGCTTTTGTTACTCGTTATGGCCAATACGAGTACACCGTCATGTCCTTCGGTTTAACCAACGCCCCAGCCACCTTTTCTCGGTTAATGAACTCAATCTTCATGGAGTATTTGGATAAATTCATCATGGTTTACCTCGATGATATACTCATCTACTCCAAGAACGAGGAAGAGCATGCCGAACATCTAAGGCTAGTGTTGATGAAACTTCGAGAGCATCGCCTTTATGCCAAGTTCTCTAAATGTGAATTTTGGTTGCCAGAAGTGACCTATCTAGGACATGTAATTTCTGGTAAAGGTATTGCTGTTAGCCCCGAGCGAGTTCAAGCCGTCCTTAATTGGACTCCACCTGAATCGGTCAAGCAAGTTCGGAGTTTCCTTGGCTTAGTGAGCTATTGTCGCCGCTTTGTTGAGATTTTCTCCAAGGTTCCTAAACCTCTAACTGAACTCCTCAAGAAAGATAAAAAGTTCGAGTGGACTCCACAATGTGAGCACAGCTTTCAGGAACTGAAAAGACGCCTGACATCTGCTCCCGTATTGGTACCACCAGATTTCTCTAAGGACTTTGTTATCTATTGCGACGCCTCGCGACAAGGACTAGGTTGCATTCTCATGCAAGATCGACACGTAATTGCTTATGCTTCACGGCAATTGCACCCACATGAGGAGAATTATCCTACTCATGATCTAGAGCTTGCAGTTGTAGTCTATGCACTTAAAACCTGGCGACATTACCTCCTCGGTAATCGTTGCGAAATTTTCACCAATCACCAAAGTCTGAATTACATCTTCACCCAACCGGATTTGAATCTCAGGCAAAGACGTTGGGTTGAGTTGATCACAGATTTCGACTTAGGGATAACTTACACCCCAGGAAAGGCCAATGTCATGGCTGATGCGCTAAGTCGTAAATCTTATTGCAACAATCTAATGTTGCAGCAAAGTCAACCACTTCTCCATGAGGAATTTCAGAAACATAACCTTCACATTGTTCCTCAAGGATTCCTTTCCACCTTGGTGGCGAAACATACCCTTATGGATCAGATCATCAAAGCGCAGAAGGTAGATCCGGGGATTTCCCGCATCAAAAGAAACACCAAGAAAGGAGTTGCGAATTGTTTCTCCATTGATTATCAAGGAGTCGTATACTTCGGAAATCGTCTAGTGGTTCCCAAAGTGCGAAACCTGAGGCGATTGATCCTGAAGGAAGCTCATGAATCTCCTCTCACCATTCATCCCGGTAGTACCAAGATGTATCAGGATCTATGCCAGAGGTTCTGGTGGACTAGGATGAAGAGAGAAATTGCTCAGTATATTGCTAGTTGCGACGTCTGTCGTCGTGTAAAAGCAGAGCATCAACGGCCTGCTGGCACCCTTCAACCTTTAGCTACTCCTGAATGGAAATGGGATAAAATTGGTATGGATTTCATCACCGGTTTTCCCAGGACCAAGAGAGGAAATAACGCTATTTTCGTCGTTGTCGATCGTCTTTCCAAAGTAGCCCATTTCTTACCTATTCGCGAGAGTATAACCGCTAGTCAATTAGCAGACTTGTACATCTCCCGAATAGTGTCTCTCCATGGTGTTCCACTAGAAATTAACTCGTATCGAGGAAGTATCTTCACCTCTCGATTTTGGGAATGTTTCCAAAATGCTATGGGAACCCGCCTTTCCTTTAGCACTGCTTTTCACCCTCAATCAAGTGGTCAAGTAGAACGTGTCAACCAGATTCTAGAAGACATGCTTCGAGCTTCTGTTATCTCATTCGGAATGGATTGGGAGAAATGCCTTCCATTTGCCGAATTTGCTTATAAAAACAACTATCAATCTAGCTTGGGTAAAGCCCCTTTTGAAGTTCTCTATGGACAAAGGTGTCGAACGCCTCTTAACTGGTCAGAAACCGGGGAAAGACAATTCTTTGGCCCGGACATGATCCAGGAAGCAGAAGAGCAAGTTCGCATTGTTCGTGAAAAGTTGAAAACAGCCCAATCTCGTCAAAAGAGTCAATACGACCGAAAACATAAGGCTATGACTTTTGAGGTTGATGAGAAGGCTTACCTTCGGGTTACTCCTCTGAAGGGAACCCATCGTTTCGGTATCAAAGGCAAATTGGCTCCTCGCCACATTGGACCTTTTCGCATTCTCGCTAAACGAGGAGAAGTTGCCTACCAATTGGAACTACCTCCGCATCTCTCCAGAGTCCATGACGTCTTCCACGTTTCTCAACTCGGGCGTTGCTTCTCGGATCCTATCCGTGGAGTGGACCACGAAACGCTTGATCTTCAAGATAATCTCACATATCGAGAGTACCCCGTTCGTATCCTCGATCAAGCCGAGCGTACCACTCGACGTCATAATATCAAGTTTCTCAAGGTTCAATGGTCGCACCATTCTGAGAAGGAAGCAACTTGGGAAAGGGAGGATCGTCTTCGATTTGAGTACCCCGCCTTCTTTCCGGAGGAACCTAAATCTCGGGACGAGATTCTTTTGAGTGGGGGTGAGTTGTCACACCCTAGCTAGTTCATGCATTAGAGTGTTGCATCATGTCTATTTTTCTCAACAGAAACTTGAAATGGGGATGACAGAACCCCCAACCCCCTCTGAATCCAACTAGGGTTTACTAATAATATTTTCAATGAACCTGAAATGCCCTTCTAAAATGTCCATCATTTTTGTCTTGGTTCAGAACCTCTGCCAAAAGTGATGCACAATTTTCTAGGTCATCCTAAGGTCTTTGAATTAAATCATAAGTATTTGAATTTGGGCATTTAAAATTTATAAAATATTTCAAATGCTCAAATAATCCCAAACTAAAATGTTCCATGCTGGAATTATTCCAACTAAGGACCAGGTGCAGTTTGGTGATTTTGGGAGTTGCCTAGGTATTTTTAGAAATGCAACAAACCTACAGAATAAATAAAAACAGAAAAAAGGGAAAGTCTTACCTGGCGCCACCTAGCAGGCCCACCTGCCGGCCCAGCCCAGCCACCGCTCCAGCGAGCTACTTGGCTTGGCCAGGCAGGCAGGCAGCTACTCGACGGCGAGCACAGCATGCGTGCCACGCAGCTACCCGCCGCCTCGCCGCTCCCCTCGTCCAGCTGTTGATGGGGAACGAACCCTCTCCCTCTCCCCGACCCCGCAGACACCCGCTCCTCCCCCTAGCTCCTCTCCCTCGCTCTCCCGCACCATGGCCGACGCCACCGCCGCCGCACCCTCGCCGTAGTCGCGCTCTCCGTCAACCCCGCGCTGCGCCACCGTGTCCAGAAGCTTCGCCGCCCTCCGCTCCTTCGAGCAAGCCGAGCCCCGAGCGCTCGCTTGCCCTAAAGCCACTACCCCGACCTCGTTCGACCTCGCCACCGCCGGAGATCCCTTTCGCCGTCGCCGCCGCACCAGCTCGTCCCCGACCGCATCGTCTGCTTTCTCAAGACCACTGTGAGCCTGGCTACCTCCTCCCCCTTCCCTTTCTCGCTCGCGTGCACCACCGCGAGCACATGTAGCTCACCCACACGCGCCGCCGCGGAGCTCGTCGCCGACGTGTCTCCGGCTAACCACCGGCCACCCCACCATGTCTAACACACTCACCGCGTCCCCAGGGGCCCAACGCACCTCACCACGTGCCTCGCCGTGCCCTGTAGCCTCGGATTCGTCTTCACCCGACTCCGGCGACTGCCAAAGTGGTCACCGGCGACGTTTCCGGCCGCCCCGAGCTCAACCACCGCCACCAAGAGCTGCGGCTTGCTCCCAGCTACACGTTCGGCCTCGCCGGCGGCTAGATGCCGGCGTGTTTGACCTTGACTTTGACTAGGGTGGGTCCAGGTTGACTCCCCTGAGTCTATGACAAGTGGCCCCCCCTCTGTTAATTAACCCAGTTTACACTACTAGAAATACCACTACTAATGGCGCACCTAATATGGCCATTAATGGCGCATCACTGGTGTCAGGACCCCGACTCAATGCCACATCGATCTAGCATGTAACACCTCATATCACTTTGCGGCCTCACGCACGGTATTCCCACGGGTGTCGCCTTACCTTAGCCCGGGACCGTTTGCGCCTTTTGGCACACGTATATGACAGTGTCGCTAGCATCCATATGATAAGGAGCCCGGGCTGACATGGCTAGTCGTAAACCCAAAGTGGCACAGACTTACAGGGACAGGCATCCATGACCCAGCATCGAACGTGTCGGTCATCAGCGAGTGAATCCAGGCTGTAGCACTGGGCTAGCAGGACTCCGGTGAACCGGGCTGTAGCGGGCTAACAGGACTCCGGTATTCATCGCGTGACATTTCCCCGAAGGGACAGACACAGGAACGAAGAAGGACACATGCCGGCCAGCCTAAGTGTTCCGGAGCAG
>NC_057807.1:363016419-363016793 GCF_018294505.1 Triticum aestivum
TCGGGTGAGAGGGAGAGAGAGCAAGGGGAGAAGAGGAGGGCTAGGGAGAGTGAGAGCGGTGCGGGGCAGCTGCGTGGCTTCGTCCGGGGCATCGAGGGAGTCCGGGGAAGCAGGAGGTGGCCAGCAGGGGGGGAGGTGGCGCGCGCGCGTGCCGGCGAGCGTCGGGCACACGCCGTTCCCCTGTCGGGGAGGAAGACGACAGAGGGGGGGGGGAGTAGCGGTGGGCTGGGCCAGCGGGAGGAGCTGGCCAGCTGGGCCGGCTACAGGTAAGTGGCCCAGGTAGGCTTCTGTTCTTTTTATTTTTTTCTTCTGTTTTGTTTTATTTAAACTTTTGCCACTGTTTTGAATTAAAAAATAATAATTCAAACAATGCC
>NC_057807.1:363016821-363031998 GCF_018294505.1 Triticum aestivum
ATATTTTATATTGCTAGATGGACTTTTCCAAAAGCTTATAAATATTTCGGGGGTATTTGAAATTATATTCTAATTATATGAATATAATTCAAATTCAAATAGCTAATGAATTAAATCCAAAGTCCCAAAAATAAATCCTTAAAAATGTTCAATATTTTGGTTGGGACCAGAACCCTTACCAAAAATTATCAAACATTTAAGAAGAGCATTTTGGAGCAATGAATGAGATTTCTAGGGTTTTTGCCCCTCTTTTATTTAAGGTTTTTGAGGCTTCCAATATTCCTCAATTCAAGTTTCAGAATTTAAACATGATGCACACATGAAGCTAGCCTAGAGCATTACCAGAAGCTAGGGATGTGACAACTCACCCCCACTAAACAAGAATCTCGTCTCGAGATTCAAGCGTAGGGTAGGGTGAAGGGGTAACGCAAACTAGTACAATCTTCACGATCCAGGTTGCACTTCAAATGAATGTTGATTCGATCACCATTATTGTCTTGTCGTCTTGCTCTGAGAACTCCAGCTAATCATGACAAGAAGAGGAAAGGAAAACTCTAGAAGGATCGGTCTTCTCGAAGATCGAACAACTCACGGAATGAGACATAGGACCATCTCTCGGGTTGAGACACGAGTTACACATCAAGAGGGGTGGAAAGAGACGGATGACGAAGGTTCACTAGGTGGACAACAATTCCACACTTAAGAAGGTGGTAAACGATTGTCAACGTAGCGAGGAGTTGAGTTGCCATGATACCACGACGAAACATCCTGGAGGAGGGTGATTCGTAGATTATTATCTTAAGTGGCAAAAAGAATTACTTTTGATTCAGAGATCATTGGAACTCTTTATACCAGCCTAAGGTAATCACAAGCGATCATTTGGAGGGGGTCAGTAGAATGGCATACTCGGATTTGGATGATGTGGATTACCTTGTTGAAAACAACGTAATGAATGAATTTTGCTTATCACCGGAAATGGAAGAGACCCATGGTAGAATGGCACATTGGCGGTGCAAGCTGGGAACAAAATGCAAATGCTGGGAATGATTCTGGTAACTGGGGAAGAACCCAACAATAGAGAGTGAATTCACTGTTGGAGTGGTTATAGCATAACCGAAGAATCTGGGGCAATCCCAGCTAGTGCCGATGATAAGACGTAGCGCTTGTGCGTGCTCTCAAGAACTTAAGCATTTCCACATTCATCAAGGTTTTACCAACATCCGTGTCAAGGGTCCGGTAGCACAACTTACTACCATGATGAATGGTGATGGAGGATGCAGATGCAAAGGAAGATAACACTTTCTCAGATTTCACCTTAGCGAGGCCAAGGAAACAAAATCTGGATGATCGACCGAGAGACATTTAGCACTCCGCTTCTAATGTTCTCCTTGACGTGCTAGTGTATCCCATTTATAGATATGGTTTGATAACTAGAACATCAAGTAAAAGGTCGGACTTCGGGAACACAATAAGCATAACGCACAACTAGGAAGTAAATCCTACGAAGTCCTTATGGGAAGGTGGCCAACTGCTTCAATCAAGATACCACAATAATAGGTCCTTCGGCTGGGTGGTGCTGGCCACGACATCCACTTTACCGGTTATCAAGGGACCAATATTATAGTTCTTGGGAAATGTTCCAAACCATCATATCTGCCTGAGATTCAGATCTGGTTGGTGTCAGGATAATCCAGACTCATCGAGTCTAGGAAGAAAAATGAAAGTTTGCAACACAATTCGACGAGATGACGTTGCGAGATTCTCGGGAAATGAACTACGATAGCAAGCTCCAAAACATGAGCTGGTTCTGCTACAAACATGTGAACACGTTGTCCAAGACAAGCATGACCACAAAGTAGTCTTATAATAAAACACTACCGAGTTCAGGAGGGGGAACCATCAGCGAGGATATCGAAGTTTTGTACAAATCCATCTGGTACCTTCGGGACTAGCACTTAAAACTTATTAATTTTGAACAAATCAATCAGTGGCTTGGTGTGCTAGGGACCCATATAGAATGGAGGTTGCAAGTCTCCGAACCACAGAATACTTCGCACGTATGCATGACTGATTTGGGATGATTCCAAAGGAAACAACATTGACTTTCTCGAATCCACGGCGGCAACTTGCATCAAATGCACATGGACTGGAGGAAGTCACTTCTTACATCCGAACATTTGCTCCATGAACTAGCATGAAGAAATGCTTTCAAAAGTTTCCAACACTAACTTAATGTTCAACAAAATCATGGAGGGAATAAGGATGTTGTCAATGGGCTCAACAACAATTCATCCGGGTTTCCTTTTAAAAGGAATTCCATAGTTAAGTGAACAAGTGATAGCATTGGTCAGACCAAAGATGTAGGGGTGTATGCTCGAGGGATCAACCACGAGTAAGACAACATTACGAGCATCGTTGGTACTGATTTGATTTGACGATAGCCCACACTCAAATCAAAGGATTGATAAGACAATAGATCCAGCAACTGATCACAGGGACCAATCGATGAAGATATCATCTTTCTTCAACACACACTACACAAGAATATCCCTTTGGAACGAACTAAGTCAGACAAGCTTTTATCTTCCAACTCTCCAAGTTGTTGTCTAGCTTAACCAACTAGCTCAGGGATATCTAACACCGATTCTTGGAGAGAAGGTGGTTCACAAGAAACCAACTTGATCACGGGCTCAACATAACGGTCAGGTGACGACCTGGTAATACTTCCGAGAAGATCTTCGGAAATCACGAACCACCGATATGTTACTAAGCTCGAGAACAATCTTGCTTTTCAGGGCAAGATGATATGATCAAATGAGCGAGGACTTGACAAAATCCTAACTCATCAATCAAAGAGTGCACCAGGAAATAAGGACTAGGTAGCACGATCAATCTTAGAATGATGATTCAATAAACAACACGCTAAGAATGAAATTATTGTCCTTTATCTACCAAGCAACAAGGTTGCTAGGAGTATTGATTTCACACATCACGATTCACTTGTCGGCATTCCGGTTACAATAATATAGGAACCGAGGAATGAACAATGATGGCAAGAAGTATCACTGTACCAAGAGTTCATAGGATGGTGTGCAATTCCTATAACAATCCCGATATAAAGATGGTAATACTTCAGGGTAGAACAGGATCAAAGGCTGGATTAGCAATTTGATCTGCGGGGCACAACTTCTTTGACCCAATCCTGGATATGGAAGAGGTACTGGAGTTTGTTTCTCCTAGTCATTCTGCGATAGAATGGCTTGACGGACCACAAGAGTATTAGGCATCGATAAACGAACGCACGCATACTCTTGACTATCAATTGATAGACGAGGGTCAGAATGCAACTAAAGAGAGACAACTCAAAGGAACATATAACTTTCTGAGTTGTGGATGCATAGATTAGTATGTCGAACCAAGTTCAACATATTTCTTCCGGATAACCCATGCAGAAAGGTAGAACTGGCAGAGTCATGATTTATGAATGGAGAACTCCTCAAGAGTACTCTAATTGTGATTTTTTTTGATCCAATAAACATCTGCCATAAGTAGTTCATGGTATTTGGAAGAGGAAGATACCACGGACTTCAAGGACTATCGCAAAGGTTACTAATATCCTAAAGGAACTAGCAATTACTATCAACATGAAGTAGGTAGAGTGAATCTCGGGTTCAAGAACCCAGGAATAGAATACCTATTACTAAGTAGCATCACGGGATGCTTTCGAGAGTAAAGGTCAGAATCATCACACTGGGACACAAATCATGACTAAATTACTAGATGATCCCCTAAGACACCTAGGGTCATAATACCAGCTCCAACATATATGTCAAGGCAATCAAGTACCTCAACTCACCGATTAGTGTGGTTAATCTGGCCCAAAGGAACATCGAAACGGGAGGAAAGAATTTGCAAATTGCTTCCAACTATTTAGAAACCTGGGATGACTCGGACAGCATAACGACTGTAAATGCTCAGAAAAGATTTGATACATTCACAAAAATGGTGGCATAACCACTCAGAAGCACAATATCAAGGTTTCGAGATCAACAATTAACATACAGAGGTAGAAACTGAACTGAGGCTTAAATCCAACAATCTTATAAGTCTTCGGATTAGTAACACGTGATCCTGATAGAAAGAAGAGAAAGCCTAGTTCTTAATCCCCGTAGAAGAGAAGATGATGACTCAGATCAGAAGGTCATGAGGTATAAGGAGTAAAAAGAGCCTTACGTTCCATCCCACAATCAATTCCCTTATATAACTAAAGAATTTCTAGACTCAACTTCGACCAGTTTGGCTTGGTAATCCTACAGGCAGTCAAGCTCTGATACCAATGCTGTCAGGACCCCGACTCAATGCCACATTGATCTAGCATGTAACACCTCATATCACTTTGCGGCCTCACGCACGGTATTCCTACGGGTGTCGCCTTACCTTAGCCCGGGACCGTTTGCGCCTTTTGGCACACGTATATGACAGTGTCGCTAGCATCCATATGATAAGGAGCCCGGGCCGACATGGCTAGTCGTAAACCCAAAGTGGCACAGACTTACAGGGACAGGCATCCATGACCCAGCATCGAACGTGTCGGTCATCAGCGAGTGAATCCAGGCTGTAGCACTGGGCTAGCAGGACTCCGGTGAACCGGGCTGTAGCGGGCTAACAGGACTCCGGTATTCATCGCGTGACATTTCCCCGAAGGGACAGACACAGGAACGAAGAAGGACACATGCCGGCCAGCCTAAGTGTTCCGGAGCAGTAGCAAGCTACCATGGCTCGGTGGAAACACTAGGAGACATTTCCCGATAAGAGAGGCTACTAAAGATAAACAACTAGATAGTCAGATCCCACACATACCAAGCATTTCAATATTATACACACAATATGCTCGATATGTGCAAACACAACATGGCATCACAACATGACTCTACGACTCAAGTAATTTAATCAATAGGCTCCGAGGAGCGAGATATTACAAACAGGGGTCTCACGACCCAACATTCAGAGCATACAAGTCAAAGCACAAGCGGAAGCTATCATGTCTGGGTACAGACATCTATAAATGAAAAAGGCTGAGAAGCCTGACTATCTATCAGATCCTGCCGAGGGCACAAGATCGTAGCTGAGGTAACAAGCTAAACGTCGAAGTCCACGTGGAACTACTAGTGAGACTGAAGTCTCTCTGCAAAAACATAAAATAGGCAAACGTGAGTACAAATGTACCCAGCAAGACTTACATCAGAACTAACTACATATGCATCATTTTCAACAAGGGGATGGTGGGGTTTAACTGCAGCAAGCCAGCTTTGACTCGGTGGCTATCCTAAACTACGACTGCAAGCGATTCTTTTGAGGTGGCGCACACGAGTCCACATATTCACCATATCAATACACCACTATGGATTCGCTCCCGTCCCCCTACGAGAACGCCATCCATAGCACTCACGCTTATCTTGCGCATTTTAAAGTATCCACTTTCACTTGTCTATGAACTGATATAAGCAACCCAGAAGTCCTTTTCCGCGGACACGGCTATTCGAATAGATGATGATAACCCTGCAGGGGTGTACTTCTTCATACATGTTTCCACCACTTAGCGTCTGCACACGACATGTGCTCGGCAGACTTCAAGCGAAAGCCGACGTGGGTGTAGACCACGACCTACCTAAACACTCAAGTCTCTAGTCCAGGTTTATCGCCTATTCGGGTTCCATCCATGAGGAGATCCGGCCGGAGTTTCACTCACAGCCCCAAACGATGTGAACAGGGTTCCCGAGATACCAAACGGGCATCCGGTACACCGTGCCACGTACCTACCGCATCACAGCCCACCCCTACGGTCAGCGCTGTCCACGGCCTCCAGTAAGCTACAAACACCAGAAACTACTTGCAACTCCTGGACAGAGGACAAGGGTGAATAAGAAGTCGAGCGGGGTCATATTTCAGGGCCCAATGTATGGTAGTAGCTGAATCATGGATCACAAACACAGAACTCAGTTCCTAAGGACGGCTTCAATGAGACAACCCACCATGTACTCCTACATGGCCTCTCACCGACACCTTTTACCAAATCGTGTTCACACACTTAGCTCACACACAGTAGGACATGTTCACACACCTCTGATTCATCCCGGATAAATCAGACCTGACACAACTCTAAGCAGTAGCAGGCATGACAAACAAGCAAGAATGAGTAGGCACAACAGGGCTCAAACAACTCCTACTCATACTAGTGGGTTTCATCTATTTACTGTGGAATGACAGGTCATGCAAAGGATAAAGGGGTTCAGCTACCGCGGCAAGTAACAGATGAATCATTGTTGTCCTAATGCAGTAAAAGAGAGCAGGAGCGAGAGAGTAGGATTGTATCGGAATGAACAAGGGGGTTTTGCTTGCCTGGCACTTCTGAAGATAACATTGAGTCTTCATCAGTGTCAACGATCACAACATCGGAACATCGTCTACCGGGAGGGAACAGATACCGGCAACAAAGAAGAAATACAATCAATGCAATGCACAATATGATGCATGCTCATGACATGGCAATATGAATGTGTTTTGAGCTAATGCAACTAGCAACAGATTAAATGAAGTTGGTTTGAATACAAGATTCAAATTCAAACTCCATATGTGATTATTCAAATGCCATTAATTAATTTGTGCTAAACAGCAGTTATAAGTTGTTCTAACATGCATGAAAATGGTACAGATGGATTCCTTGAATTTTTCTGATAATTTTTCATATATAAATTATTTAATTTGGAGTTACGGTTGAATTTCTATGATTTATTGAAGTTTAGGGCATATTCTGAAAATAAATAAATCATTTCTGACTTATTTAAAATCCCAGAAGCATATACTGCGTCAGCATGACGCCGGGGTGACGTCAGCAGGTCAAAGGCGTCGACCAGGTCAAACCTGACCAGTGGGACCCACTGGTCAGTGACCCAGTCAACTAACCAAGTTAGTTAGCCCTAACTAACTGGATTGGGCCCACTGGTCAGTGACTAACCTAAATATGATTAGCCCTAACTAACTTAGTTAGCCGGGCGGGGCCCGCATGTCAGTGGCTCACCTAATTAACTAAGTTAATTAACACTAACTAACCTAACACTAATTAGGCAGGCGCCTGGGCCCACACATCAAGGTCTCGAGATCAACAATTAACATACGGAAGTAATAGGATCTGAAACGAGGCTTAATTCCAACAATTCTATAAGTCTACGGATTAGTAACACGTGATCCTGATGGAAAGAAGAGATAACCTAGTTCTTAATCCCCATAGAAGAGAAGATGATGACTCAGATCAGAAGGCCATGAGGTATAAGGAGTAAAAAGAGCCTTACGTTCCATCCCACAATCAATTCCCTTATATAACCAAAGAATTTCTAGACTCAACTTCGACCAGTTTGGCTTGGTAATCCTACAGGTAGTCAAGCTCTGATACCAACGCTGTCAGGACCCCGACTCAATGCCACATCGATCTAGCATGTAACACCTCATATCACTTTGCGGCCTCACGCACGGTATTCCCACGGGTGTCGCCTTACCTTTGCCCGGGACCGTTTGCGCCTTTTGGCACACGTATATGACAGTGTCGCTAGCATCCATATGATAAGGAGCCCGGGCTGACATGGCTAGTCGTAAACCCAAAGTGGCACAGACTTACAGGGACAGGCATCCATGACCCAGCATCGAACGTGTCGGTCATCAGCGAGTGAATCCAGGCTGTAGCACTGGGCTAGCAGGACTCCGGTGAACCGGGCTGTAGCAGGCTAACAGGACTCTGGTATTCATCGCGTGACATTTCCCCGAAGGGACAGACACAGGAACGAAGAAGGACACATGCCGGCCAGCCTAAGTGTTCCGGAGCAGTAGCAAGCTACCATGGCTCAGTGAAACACTAGGAGACATTTCCCGGTAAGAGAGGCTACTAAAGATAAACAACTAGATGGTCAGATCCCACACATACCAAGCATTTCAATAACATACACACAATATGCTCGATATGTGCAAATACAACATGGCATCACAACATGACTCTACGACTCAAGTAATTTATTCAATAGGCTCCGAGGAGCGCGATATTACAAACATGGGTCTCATGACCCAACAATCAGAGCATACAAATCAAAGCACACGCGGAAGCTATCATGTCTGAGTACAGACATCTATAAATGAAAAAGGCTGAGAAGCCTGACTATCTATCAGATCCTGCCGAGGGCACAAGATCGTAGCTGAGGTATCAAGCTAAACGTCGAAGTCCACGTGAAACTACTAGCGAGACCGAAGTCTCTCTGCAAAAACATAAAATAGGCAAACGTGAGTACAAATGTACCCAGCAAGACTTACATCAGAACTAACTACATATGCATCATTTTCAACAAGGGGATGGTGGGGTTTAACTGCAGCAAGCCAGCTTTGACTCGGTGGCTATCCTAAACTACGACTGCAAGCGACTCTTTTGAGGTGGCGCACACGAGTCCACATATTCACCATATCAATACACCACTATGGATTCGCTCCCGTCCCCCTACGAGAACGCCATCCATAGCACTCACGCTTATCTTGCGCATTTTAAAGTATCCACTTTCACTTGTCTATGAACTGATATAAGCAACCCAGAAGTCCTTTTCCGCGGACACGGCTATTCGAATAGATGATGATAACCCTGCAGGGGTGTACTTCTTCATACATGTTTCCACCACTTAGCGTCTGCACACGACATGTGCTCGGCAGACTTCAAGCGAAAGCCGACGTGGGTGTAGACCACGACCTACCTAAACACTCAAGTCTCTAGTCCAGGTTTATCGCCTATTCGGGTTCCATCCATCAGGAGATCCGGCCGGAGTTTCGCTCACAGCCCCAAACGATGTGAACAGGGTTCCCGAGATACCAAACGGGCATCCGGTACACCGTGCCACGTACCTACCGCATCACAGCCCACCCCTACGGTCAGCGCTGTCCACGGCCTCCAGTAAGCTACAATCACCAGAAACTACTTGCAACTCCTGGACAGAGGACAAGGGTGAATAAGAAGTCGAGCGGGGTCATATTTCAGGGCCCAATGTATGGTAGTAACTGAATCATGGATCACAAACACAAAACTCAGTTCCTGAGGACGGCTACAATGAGACAACCCACCATGTACTCCTACATGGCCTCTCACCGCTACCTTTACCAAATCGTGTTCACACACTTAGCTCACACACAGTAGGACATGTTCACACGCCTCTGATTCATCCCCGATGAATCAGACCTGACTCAACTCTAAGCAGTAGCAGGCATGACAAACAAGCATGAATGAGTAGGCACAACAGGGCTCAAACAACTCCTACTCATGCTAGTGGGTTTCATCTATTTACTGTGGCAATGACAGGTCATGCAAAGGATAAAGGGGTTCAACTACCGCAGCATGTAACAGTTGAATCGGTGTTGTCCTAATGCAGTAAAAGAGAGCAGGAGCGAGAGGGTAGGATTGTATCGGAATGAACAAGGGGGTTTTGCTTGCCTGGCACTTCTGAAGATAACATTGAGTCTTCATCAGTGTCAACGATCACATCCTCGGTATCACGTCTATCGAGAGGGGACAAATACCGGCAACACAGAAGGAAACACAATCAATGCAATGCACAATATGATGCATGATCATGACATAGCAAAATGAATGTGTTTTGGGCTAATGCATCTAGCAACAAGTTAAATGAAGTTGGTTTGAATACAAGATTCAAATTCAAACTCCATATGTGATTATTTAAATGCCCTTTAATTGATTTGTGCTAAACAGCAGCTATAAGTTGTTCTAACATGCATGAAAATGGTACAGATGGATTCCTTGAATTTTTCTGATAATTTTTCATATATAATTTATTTCATTTGGAGTTACGGTTAATTTTCTCTGATTTATTGAAGTTTTAGCTAATTTCTGAAATTTCCTGAATAATATTAAATCCAGAAAATACTTATTGCGTCAGCATGACGTCAGCACGACGTCAGCGGGTCAACGCGGCTGTCCAGGGTCAAACCTGACGTGTGGGACCCACACGTCAGTGACAGGGGGTTAACCCCGAGTCAAACCTGGGCTGGTTAGCTTTGACTAAGCCCTGGGGCCCACTTGTCAGCGTCAGTAGGTGGGGGGTTAGTGACTAATTAACTAAGCCACGTCAGCCCGCCGGAGTTCTGGCCGGCGGCGACCATTAGCGCGGCGGCGACTCGCCAGACTTGCGTTTCAGACAGCGTTTGATCGCGCGAAGACCACCGGGGCGTAGCCCGTCTTCGTCCGCAACCAGGGGAGCTGATGGGGGGGCTGCGGGGGCGCCGGAGCTCGCCGGAGCAAGCTTGCGGCGGCGGTCGGAGCTCGGCTGTGTTCGGGGACGCGGCTGCAGCGTGCAAACGAGCGAACTAAAGCGCTAGCGGGGCACTACGAGGTGCGGCGAGAGTGCTAGGTGCACTGGCGTGGCCAAAAGGTCGCCGGAGCAACGCCGGCGACAAGCTCGAGCGGAGGCGAGCTTCGGCCATGGCGGAGCTAAGGCCTAGACGGCGCAAACGGACACGGGGAGGAGGGGGTTCGGTGCGGGGGCTCACCGCGGAACCAGCGAGCGCGAGGGCGAGGTCGGGGATGCCCGGTAGCTCCCGAATCGCCGGCGAGGATCCACGGCGGCCGGAGTCGAATTTGGCGACGGCGACGGCTCCACGGGGTGTCCGGAGGGGCACGGCTTGACGGGGAGCTTCAGGGCGGAGGAGCGGAGCTTCCGCGTGTGTCGGGGAGGCGAGGGGAGGCCGGTGGCTACGGTGATGCCCGTCGGCGGCGGCGGTGGTTCTCGGGTGAGAGGGAGAGAGAGCAAGGGGAGAAGAGGAGGGCGAGGGAGAGTGAGAGCGGTGCGGGGCAGCTGCGTGGCTTCGTCCGGGGCATCGAGGGAGTCCGGGGAAGCAGGAGGTGGCCAGCAGGGGGGAGGTGGCGCGCGCGCGTGCCGGCGAGCGTCGGGCACACGCCGTTCCCCTGTCGGGGAGGAAGACGACAGAGGGGGGGGGAGTAGCGGTGGGCTGGGCCAGCGGGAGGAGCTGGCCAGCTGGGCCGGCTATAGGTAAGTGGCCCAGGTAGGCTTCTGTTCTTTTTATTTTTTTCTTCTGTTTTGTTTTATTTAAACTTTTGCCACTGTTTTGAATTAAAAAATAATAATTCAAACAATGCCAAAAACTCCTCTGAATATTTTATATTGCTAGATGGACTTTTCCAAAAGCTTATAAATATTTTGGGGGTATTTGAAATTATATTCTAATTATATGTATATAATTCAAATTCAAATAGCTAATGAATTAAATCCAAAGTCCCAAAAATAAATCCTTAAAAATGTTCAATATTTTGGTTGGGACCAGAACCCTTACCAAAAATTATCAAACATTTAAGAAGAGCATTTTGGAGCAATGAATGAGATTTCTAGGGTTTTTGCCCCTCTTTTATTTAAGGTTTTTGAGGCTTCCAATATTCCTCAATTCAAGTTTCAGAATTTAAACATGATGCACACATGAAGCTAGCCTAGAGCATTACCAGAAGCTAGGGATGTGACAACTGGTGCGCCATTGATAGCACGCCATTAGTAATTTTTACTAATGGCGCACCACCTGGTGCGCCATTAGTATCTGGTATACTAATGGCGCACCACCTGGTGCGCCATTAGTATATGCGAGGGTGCGCCATTAGTATGCCTCCCAGGGGGCATGTTTACCCAGGTGCTTTGGCATACTAATGGCGCACCACCTCTGGATGCGCCATTAGTAACCGCAGCATACTAATGGCGCACTACCCGGTGATGCGCCATTAGTATGCACTGTCATACTAATGGCGCACTGTCGTGTGATGCGCCATTAGTATGAATATGAGGTTTTTTTTATTTTTTTATTTTCTGTTTTTTGCACAGGTTACAAAATGTATAATTTGACAAAATATAGACAGCACACATCAACAATAGATTCATCAAATACAATAGAAGATTAGTCTTTGAATACAATTCATCATATTAGTCTCCGAATACAATTCATCATATTAGTCTCCGAATTGAAAAGACCGAACAAAGATAGAACATTATATTACAAGTCTCGAGACCGCGAGTAGCGAGTTTATCTTCGCATTACAAGTCGATATCGATCATCTAAACTACCATCACATAGAAGAGAGCTGCGGTCATCACGATGAGCATCATCACGATGAAACTCGTCTTCATCCGGTTCCTCCAACGCTCCCTCCCCTCTCCCGCTAGATAGCGGGCGTATCTAGATTCGGCCTCGGCCCTAGTGGTGTACCCTTTGTAACTGTTACCGCTGAATCGGTGAACCTGTCTCCGACACTCCTCCCAGTCATCGTAGACTCCGGGAACCATACCCTTGTACACGACATACGTCGGCATCGCTATGCACTAGCCAAACGAAACGTTAGTACCAATTCACAGACAATACATAAGCAATATATAAGTATGCAACAGAACGATCAGAAGAGAAAAGCAAGACATTAATAGCATCGATTACATCTAAGTTGAACGACTCTCGAAACCAAAGAGACATACTACAAGTTCATTAAAGTTTAATTACAACATGAGCCAATCGATGTTTCAGAACTAGACAACTCGACTCAAGGGACCGGAGCGTGGATGAAGCCGCCGTCTATCGTGGGAGTCATGAAAGAACGGGCGTTGTCATCCTGCATTTGTAGCATTGTGTCGATGTCACTGTTGGACGGTTGATTTCTGAGGTAGAACTGCCCCGAGGTACGAAGGACATCTTGATGGATGATTTCCACAAACTCCGACTGGATGCGAAAGAATTCTTGTCGGAGGTCCGCGTCCTGGATTGCCGACACGCTCGCGGCCCAATCTTGGAGTTTACTCTGTAGCAGAAGTTGATGATGGTCCCGTACGATCGCCCGCATGTGATGGATGGCGTAGTAAGCACCCTTCTGACCGCCAGGCGGCTGCTTGACGCAGCAGAAATTCGTATTGTGGGAGAACACATGCTTGCCGTACTTACAAATAGGCCTGGTGAAGGTGCCTCCAGATTTGGCGTAGCCGGGGAGAACATCATCAAGAACCTTCTTGACATTTGTGTAGTCTATGTTCGACTGACGGTCCGGGTCGAAATACGTGGCCATGGAATATTTGGGGCTTAGGAGGATGAGCGTGCAACGTGTGTCACTGCAGAAAACACGGAATGTTAAAAGAAAAATGATCGAAATGTAAGAATTCATATGTTACGGGCCGGTTGAGGGGAGGACTTACTCGGGAAAGTAAGGCACGAGGAAGTTATCCTTATCTTGGTTTGCCAGAAAGACGCCTTCGAGGTAAGAACTCGCGACTTGCCGGTCCCCAGCGCTGCCCAAGATCTTGGCACGCATATAGAAGGGGTCGACTATCACGATGTCCGGGGTCTTGTCGCGAATGATCCGCATCTCCATACTCAGCGAAAATAGCCGAACGAAGGTGTAGTGCAGCGGATGAAGGTTAAACATAGCAAAGATGTCATCAAACCGCAGGACGATCGTACCCCCGATGTCGCCATCCACAAAGCCCTTGCCCTCTGGCACCTTGGCCACGAAAACCGGGTATGCCACATCCTTCTCTCTGAGACGCCGCTTCTCCAAAGAAAGAACACTGTCGTGCAGACTCCGCATAGCACCGGTTGCAGCATTGAGCATATTTGGTGGTAGCATCGCCCTACCCGCCACATGCACCCTCCTCGAGATATCCTTAGGTGAAGGTGGCCCGTCCTGAGCATGGATCGTACTCGGTGCCGGCTGGCTCGCACCCTTCTTAGTCTTTCTTTTGCGTGCCTTCTTCTTCTCCTGTAATGGGACCGAGTTTTGCTCACAGACCGCCTTCTTGAGTGTGTTGGGGCTGATAATATTTCGCACCTCGCCTATCTGAGGCTCGGTGAAGTCGGCAGCTGGAGGCGTCTCCTGAGAGCTGAACGCCAGACGGTGCCTATTGCAACTTGGCTTCTCCGCGGTAAGAGCTAGATCGCACATGTCTTTTGTTGGGTTTGGTTCTTGAGAAGGAGGCCCCATGAAGTCGCCATCGTACCCATGCTCGGCAAAGTACTGATCGACGTTGCCAAATGTATCATAGTCGTCGTCGTCATTCTGATCCTGTGCCATATGCATGTTTGGATCCAGTGGCATAGGGATGTCCGGCACCGTTACGGCGGTCTTGCCATGGGGCCGACTTGGCGCCGGCACTACTGGCGGTGTTGTCTTTGGGGTGGTGTCCCCCGCCCCCAAACGAATCTGGCTCTTCGGCCAAAGCAGGGGCCAGCTCAGGCAGGCGCTGAGGGTCATCACGTCATCATCGTCGGCCCCGACGGGTTGATTCGGAGGTAACAAGTCGTCGCAGCCTGGCAGCACCCGAACCAGTTGAACCCTAAACAAGTTGGGTGGCATCTGGGTACCGTGGAACAAGGGGTTGCCCGGTTGAACGATTTTGCCCTTGGCGACATTGACCAACTCGTTGTTCACGAAGTGGAGGAGAGTGCACGGAACGTCGGCGACGCCCTGCGAAAACATGTAGGGCGTCAGGGATGCCCAGTCAAAGGCAAGGAGATGAAGTCCTCGGCCGAGAGAGGCTTAATTAGTTACCGTGGTGATGGCGTCGAGCTCGGCTAATGTAGAGGCACCGCCAACGGCGGGCGTGCAGTTGACGGAGGGGCCGCTTGCTGCAGAGGTGCCGGCCGGCGTACACCCGGGTGCATTAAGCTCCCGTGCCGGCGTCGGAGACACCAATGCCGCCTCCGCCGGAGGCACCAATGGCCCCGCCATCGCATTATGCGAGTTGCTGGCCGTGAAGCTAGGAATCGGGGGCGGCCCCTGTTGGCCGCCCGCAATCCACGCACTCAACCCCGAGATCAAGGTAGGCACAAGGGCGGTGATCGTCGCTCCGAGTCGTTGTTCCACTTGCTCTTGGACAATCTCCGGAATCCGCGCCACCTGTGCCTTGAGTTCTTGAACCTCTCGCACCTGGCTTTCCGAGCTGGTCTTTTTCTCCTTCCGCACACCAGCGGTATAGTATGACCCCCATTTTGTCGACAAGCCTTTGCCGGCCACACGACCAGCTGACGTCGGCTTACTGAGCTTATCCTTGTTCTTCATTATATTCAACCCCCTATTTAGAGTGGTGTCCCAAGGGTTGCTCT
>NC_057807.1:363032208-363035480 GCF_018294505.1 Triticum aestivum
CTCGGCACGGTCCGCCTCCTCCTTGTCCCATATAGGCTCCGCCACTCTGTAACCGCCGGGATCGAGTGTGTGTTCCCCTATGTTCAGCTCCCGCATTTGTTTCCCCCACTCACTTGATTGGGAGCTTGCGGTGCTCGAGCAATTGATCTTGAAGTCGTTGTAGTCATCTTCGGTGATCGAAGGATTTTTCTCCTTGATCTTCTCATAACTCTCACCTTTCTCGATCATTCTCTTCACATTGCTTTTCCAAGTAGACAGGGCCTTGCTCATCTTCGTGAGGGCAGCATTGTTCACTTTATTCCCTTTGAGGCTTGTGTTTTCGAATTCAGCGGGGAACTTGTATCGTTCGTGCAGCTTCGTGAAGAGGAGGTTGCGCAAATTCCCTCGGTCAGGATGCCTCAGGTTCTCGGTGTTGATCGAGACGGTGCTCCGGACAATGCACCCGAGCTGAAGCGAGTACCCCTTGACTATTCGTTCGGGCGCCGTTGGATTCCCGTTGGAGTCCACTTCAGTAACTTCCTCATTGAGGGTGCGGAGCACGATCGGGCGCCGGTCCTTCCGTTGCCTCTTCGGCTGGCTGCTATCTGTGCGTGCGCCGCCATCATCAGTGGTGGCATCCTCGGCGGCACCATCAGTGGTGGCATCAGTGTGGTCATCCTCGGCGGCACCATCCGTGGTCTCAGGATCGGTGGGGAAGGCGGCGGCCTCATACAAGTCAGGTTGTTCCTCCATCTCCTGGGACAGCTCCCAGAATGCCTTGCCGCCCGAACCCCCGGCCTCATCGTTGTGGGCCATGTTTCTCTCTAAATAGAAACAAAGTTTGGTCAAAAAGTTGGTTATTGTCAAGGAACAAGATCATGGTCTCATCATTTAGGGTTTGTCGACACCGAGGCATCCTAAAATCTAAGCTTTTATCATTGAGGGTTTTTCGACGCCAAGGCACCCTAAAAGCCTAACTTTTCATCATTTCGGTTTTTATCGACACCGAGGCACCCTAAAAGCCATGCATTAGTCACAAGTACGCCGGGGCACTTGATCCTACTTAATTAACTACTAAGATACCCCGGCCTATGCATTAGTCACAAGTACCCCATATGTCCTATTTTTAGCAAAGTCATGCTAAAATTCACGGAAAATTTCAGCATGACCTTTGCTGAAAATAGGACATATGGAGTACCCGAATTTGCCGGAACGGAAGTTAATCGACATTCCGGCAAACTCAAGGGCCTCTCGGGGTACCTGCAAAATCATCACGACATGATGGTCGGAGACAAAACCCAGCAAACTAGCAAAATCATCACAAATTGTTTTCTGTTAAAGATGATCATCATCTTTACAAGTCTTTCTCAATGTGATCACAAGTAATTCAGAGGCATCACAAGTAATTCAGAGCATCACAAGGCATTAGTAGTTCAGTACATGAACAAGTTTTACAAACCCATATAAGAACAAGTGAATTCTAGTCCCATTGACACTCCTGGTTTTCTACAAACACCAAGTACTAGGGCACACAAAAGTTCTGAAATTTGTGTGCCTAACTGAATTAACTGAATTTTCAGTAACCGAATAAACTGAATTTTCAAAACTGCAAGAAGCCAATTAAAAAACATCCAACAGCACTAGAACTGAGCTGATTGACAGTAGTTTGTTCACTGTTATGAAGAGAAACTTCTTCTTGTAAGAAAGGACTTCGCGTGTGGTTTGGAATATTCAGAAATGAAGTTGAAATATAAAACCATATAGAGGTAGGTATGCTACAAGTCTACAACATATATACTAATTAATCAACTGCAATCAGGAGACAGTTTCTTCTTCTAAGTCCATCTCACGGTTCGTTGAATTAAGAAAAATACATCATCATTTCAGAAAACTTACGCAAACTACTCAAAACAGGAAGAAGAAGAAAAACACATTTCAGAAGGAAAAAACTGCATGCAAAAATAGCTTTCAACTTAACTCGAATGCTTGTATATATCATTATAAAAATTGGGTGCTAACTGATGCAAACTTCTGATAATCATTCAGAGCAGCTCAACAAACTTTGAACAAGCAGGACTCATGGCCAAATTAAAGTAGAGTAATCCTACGGTGCATTTCCGATAAATCCATGGATGGATGTACGTATCACTACAGATTGAACACAACATTTCCATTAATTTTTTCTCCAACTGGTAGTATAATAACTATACTCTAATTCAGTAAGTAATTTAATCTCTGGGCCAAGACCTACAAGTAGATTAATTGACTAAGGAGGAGAAAAAGACCTGCGGCGACTCTTCATGTTTGCGAGAACCCTTGCAATCTACCCCCTCTGTGTCAAAATATAAGTCATTTTTGACACTATCATAGTGTCAAAAACCGTCTTATATTTTGATACGGAGGGAGTATTTCATAGTTTATATCTATTTGTGAGCCACTTATCCCTCGCTCCCAATGCTGCTTCAAGTTGTACTCTTTGTTGAGATGGCTAGCGAAGATTTATTTGACCAATTTATATGCTACTCAAAAGAGGATATATGCTACAGGAGTACATGTCTTCTCTGAACTGAAGTGTAACCATTTATTTGTCAAAAGTTTCTGTACATATCTATTCCCAGGTCGTACAATATTTTGACATCCAAGTGTGCAGCAAGACATTCACAAATAGAGCAGCAGCATACAGTTCCAAGTTTTAAGTTCCAGGACAGGCCCACACTGTCGTTCCTAATTCAGAGATGTGATTCAGCATTTGTTCAAAACTAACACTTGCATATATACCAGCAGATACTGCCCTCAAGTTGCAGTTATTCCTCACAGGTATGTGCTAGTGTAACTAACCGACATTTACAAAGTTTTTTTTCTTGAATGTACAAATGGTTTTGTATTTTTAACAGTTTGTTATAGTCAAATGATCAGAACTGCACATGTGCTGCTACAACACACACACTTTTGCCAAAAATGATCAATCATCTCCCTCTTCTCTAAACTTTGAGAATCGAGGTCCTACAATATCTTGACTTGAACAGAGCAGAATGATACAGTTTTAAGTTTTGTTCAAAACTGCAATCATAACAGACTTTCTTGCGGCTATAAGTAGATTAATTGACATGAATGGAGAAGTAAGGAGGAGGTGGTCGTACCTTGGGCGCCTAGTCTAGGTCCTACGGCGCCGTAGCGTCGAGGGAGGCGGGTCGACGGTGGTGTGGACGGGGCGGGGTCGAGGTGGGGCAGCGGCGTCAGGGCGGGGTCGAGGTGGCGTCGGGGCGGCGGGGTAGCGTCTGGGCGGCGGGGTC
>NC_057807.1:363036700-363067682 GCF_018294505.1 Triticum aestivum
GCGGCGACCCTCACGGTGACCCCATCCAGCGAGCCTGCCGAGGTTCCTGTTGACGGGCAGACCAACGGGGTTCTCGATGCCTAGATAATTCGTGCAGTAGGAGATGCACTCTTCGGTCAGAAAGCCCCTGGCTATGCTTCCTTCTGGACGTGACATGTTGCGAACGTATCCTTTGATGACACCATTCATCCTTTCGAACGGCATCATGCTGTGCAGGAACGTCGGCCCGAGTTGGATGATATCCTCCACTATATGGACCAGCAGATGCACCATAACGTCGAAGAATGCGGGCGGGAAGTACATCTCAAGCTCGCATAGTATCACCACGATCTCTTCCTGTAGCCTTCTGAGTTGCCTCACGCCAATCGACTTCCGAGAGATGACGTCGAAGAAGTTGCATAGGCCAAATAGTGTTTCACGGACGTGCGCGTCCATGATCCCATGGATTGCAACTGGAAGTATCTGCGTCATCAGCACGTGACAGTCGTGAGACTTCATCCCGCTGAACTTCTGCTTCGCTGGGTCTAGGTATCTGCTTATCTTCCCCGCGTAACCGTAAGGAAGTTTTACTCCTAGGAGGCAGGTGAAAAACTGCTCGATCTCCTCCTGACTTAGAGTGAAGCACGCGGGAGGGTAGTCATTTCTGGTCTTCTTGGCCTTTTTGCCTTTGCGACGACTTTCTGTGTCCTGCTTCGCCTCATCATCATCATCATCATCATCATCATCATCATCATCATCATCATATATAGCGTGAAGCTCCTGCCTGATGCCCATTGATTTCAAGTCTGCCCTTGCTTTCGGCCCATCTTTGGTCCTCTCTGGCATGTTGAGCAGGGTACCAAGCAAACTCTCGCACACGCTCTTCGTGATATGCATGACATCAAGGCTGTGAGGCACATGGTGGATCTTCCAGTACGGCAAGTCCCAGAAAACAGACCTCGTTTTCCATACCTTCAGCAGCGGCTCTGGCGCCTTTTGCTTCTTTCCCGGCTCTGGGCAGTCTTTCCAATTTTTCAACAGCTTGTCTATTTCCTCGCCGCTCCTCGTACACGGGCGTTTTCGGGGTTCGGTTTCACCATCGAACAGATCCTTGCGTTTCCTCCACGGGTCATCGTCGCGAAGCCACCTTCGATGTCCCATGAACACGGTTTTCGAAGACCCGGGATCTCTATCTAGCTGGCGATACGTTGTGTCATCCATGCACCTTACGCATCCAGAAAATCTGTGGACTACCTGCCCCGCGACATATCCGTAACCGAGATATTCGTGCACCGTCGTGAGCAGTGCGGCTCTCATAGGGAAATATTCTTTCTCTGCGGCGTCCCACGTATTGGCTGGCGTTTTCCACAGCGTGTCAAGCTCCTCTTTCAGCAGCCCCAGATACAGATTGATGTCGTTCCCTGGTTGTTTCGGCCCTTCAATTAGCATACTCATGTGAATGTACTTCCTATTCATGCACAACCAGGGGGGAAGGTTGTACATCCACACAAACACAGGCCAGGTGCTATGTGTGCTTCTCTGGCTGCCAAACGGATTGAATCCATCGGTGCTCGCGCCCAGCACGATGTTCCTTGGATCGTTCCCAAATTCCGAGTCTTCGAAGTTCAACGCTTGCCACTGGCTCGCATCCTTAGGGTGACTCAGCATCTTGTCTTTTTTATCTATCTCCGGATCATTTGCGTCATCTTCCCGCTTCTTCTCCTCCCTATCCGCGTGCCAACGCAGGAGCTTTGCTACCTTAGGGTCCACGAAATAGCACTGCAGACGAGGAGTGATCGGAAAGTACCATACCACTTTTCGAGGAGCTTTCTTCCTCTTCTTGTATCGAGTGACGCCGCACACCAGACATATGGTAGACTCCGCGTGCTCGTCCCGATAAATGATGCAATTGTTCATGCACACATGGTATTTCACGTGCGGTAAATCCAGAGGACACACGATTTTCTTCGCCTCCTCCAAACTGGTCGGGCACTTGTTCCCCTTGGGAAGACGTTCGTGCCAGAATGACATGTTCTCGTCGAAGCATGCGTCGGTCATTTTGTGTTTTACCTTCATCTCCAGGGCCATGAGCGTTACTTTCAGGCGGGTATCCTCGGGCCTGCATCCTTCATACAATGGAGTAACCGCGTCTAACTCAAGTTGATCCATCTTGGCTTTCTCTCGGGCGGCAGCTCTTGCGTTATCCGTCTGCTTGAGAAGCAGCTCTTGAATATGAGGGTCCTGCACCCAGCCCATCGATGGTCCAGCGTCGTCTGCTCCGCCGGCATCATCATCTTCATGATCATGCCCGTCGCCTGCTCCGGCATCTTCCTCATCATCATGTCCTGCATCTTCTACATGATGACTGTGTACAGCATCACAGTCGTGATCATCTCCTGGGGATTCTTCGTCTTCTCGCCCGCCCGAGCCGCGGTGGTTGTCTTGCTGCCCTTCCTCATTTCTTGCCCGGCCCGCATGGACGATCATAGTCATCTTCATCACCTTGCCACCGATAGCCATCCATGAAACCACGCAACAGCAGGTGGTCCCGCACCTTCCCGGAATCCGGGTCCACAATAAGGCTCTTCAGCTTGCATCTTCGACACGGACATCTTATCTCTGTCTCGTTCTTTTGAAGCATCTCGGCCTTCGCAGACCTCAAAAACCTATTCACGATGCCTTCGGTCATCGTGCGGACCATGGTCGCCTGTGGGGTAGAGCAAAACGATATTTTAGAACCAAACAAAAATTTGGCATGACTTTCCCTAAAAATAGGACCAAAAAGAATGCTTAATGCCAAAATTCTCGCCGAAACGGAAATGAATCAACATTCCGGCAAAATATTGGCAACTATCGCATATCAAATACCGGTACACCTCCAAACACAAACACATATGCAACACCACAAACATATGCAACACCACGAACATACATAGATCTAGCTAGGCCGTAAAAAGTGCATGTGCACATTGTTGTAAGGAGAACAACCTAAATATAGCTTCCCCCTTACTTACCTATTAAAACAAGGTAATTTAACCACTTAATTTGAATGAATCTATGGTGGAAATGAGGTGAAAAAGAGGAGGCACCCGAGACAAGGAGGAGGTGGAGAGAATGAAGTGGAGAGAAAGTGAGTGTGTGGGTAGGAGAGGCTGTCCCAAATATCTTGTTGCTGCCCACTTACTAATGGCGCACCCCTTGCATGGTGCGCCATTAGTAGTTACAACTACTAATGGCGCACTTAAGCAGGATGCGCCATTAGTATGTTTGGATAGGCGCACTAGTTCAAAAAAAAATTCTATACTAATGGCGCACCCACTGCCTGGTGCGCCATTAGTAGTTACAACTACTAATGGCACACTTGGGCAGGATGCGCCATTAGTATGTTTGGATAGGCGCACTAGTTCAAAAAAAATTTCTATACTAATGGCGCACCTACTGCCTGGTGCGCCATTAGTAGTTACAACTACTAATGGCGCACTTTTCCCGGATGCGCCATTAGTATGTTTGGACAGGCGCACTAGTTTAAAAAAAAATTTGATACTAATGGCGCACCCGTAGCATGGTGCGCCATTAGTAGTTTAAACTCTAATGGCGCATCAGACAGTGGTGCGCCATTAGTATATACTAATGGCGCACCATCTTTCTGGTGCGCCATTAGTGTCAATCCCATCTATAGCCCTTTTCCTAGTAGTGTTAGATTTAAATAAATTTAGTTAGTTAATTAACTACTAACATGCGGGACCCACTGGTCAGCTTGACCTGGACCGGCCTGTTGACCTGCTGAGGTCAGCATGACATCATGCTGACGCAGTAATCCTTTTCTAGAATTAAAATAAATCTAGAATGATTTATAAATTTCAGAAAATGATCTAAACTTCAAAAATTCATAGTAAATCAACCGTAGCTCCAAATGCAAAGTTTTATATATGAAAAATGATCAGAAAAATCCAATCTATCCATCTGTACTGGTTTCATGCATGTTTAATAAAGCTAACCTGATGTTTAGAGCAGAACTAGATAAATCACTTATAAGGGCCATGTATGAGTTTGAAACTTGAATCTTTGATTCAAAATGGTTCAAACCCATCTGGTTTTAGTTGCATTAGCCCAACACACTCATATTGCCATGTTTCATGCATGCATCATATTGTTGCACATTGTTTGGTGATGATTGTGTATCGGTGCTCTCTGCGGCAGGTCTTGCCCCTGAGGAGTATCGTGATTACCCCAACGAAGAACAATATCAGTGCATCAACCCATCAGGCAAGCAACCAACCATTTGATCATATCGATACAATCCCATGTTCTCGCTCCTGCTCTCTTTTACTGCATTAAGACAACGCGTTTCAAACTGCTGTGTCCTACGGTAGTTGAACCCATTTCCTCTGCATGACCTGTCATTGCCACAGTAACTAGATGAAACCCACTAGCATGTGTAGGAGTTGATTGAGCCATATGTATGTGTCGTTCCTACCTTGCTGTGCCTGCTATGCTTAGAGTCGTGTCAGGTCTGGTTCATCTGGGAGATGGGCTAGAGTGAAATGATCATGTGGGTATGAGAGTAATGTGTTGAACACGATTTGGTAAAGGTATTGATGAGAGGCCATGTAGGAGTACATGGTGGGTTGTTTCATTGAAGCCGTCCTTAAGCACTGAGATCTATATGTGTGATTTAAGAATTAGCTACTACCATGCATTGGGCCCGAAACCAATGGACCCTCTCGGCTTCTTATTCACCCTAGTCCTCTGTCCAGGAGTTGCAAGTAGTTTCTGGTGTTTGTAGCCTACTGGAGGCCGTGGACAGCGCTGACCGCGGGCTGGGATGTGATGCGGTATGTACGTGGCACGGTGTACTGGATACCCGTTAGGTATCTCGGGAACCCTGTACACGTCGTTCGGGGCCGTATGTGGAAACCTCAGCCGGACTCCCTGCGGATGGAACCTGGATAGGCGATAAACCTGGACTAGAGACTTAGGTGTTTAGGTAGGTCGTGGCCGACACCCACGTTGGGCTTCCGCTTGAAGGTTGCCGAGTACATGTCATGTAAACGGCAGTAAGTGGTGAGAGCGTGTATGAAGAAGTACACCCCTGCAGGGTTAACATTATCTATTCGAATAGCCGCGTCCACGGTAAAGGACTACTTGGTTGCCTATACAGTTCATAGACAAGTAGATGGATACTACTAAAAATCTCAAGATAAGCGTGAGTGCCGAGGATGGCTCTTCCATAGGAAGACGGAGGTGGATCCTCGGTAGTGTATTGAAGTGGTGAGTAGTGGACTCGTGTGCGCAAAACCATTTCAAGTTGGTGTATCGTAGGATAGCTTAGCCAAGAGTCAAAGCTGGCTTGCTACAATAACCCCACCAACCCTCCTTGATAATGTGCATGTATGTAGGATCTGATGTAAGTCTTGTTGAGTACCTTTGTACTCATGTTGCTTTAATTTACATTTTTCAGAAGACGCTGCAACCCCTTCTGATGGGTTCTTCGTAGACGTTGACATCGATGAGTAGACTAAGGCCCAGGTGGTGACCCTGAGCTTGTGAAAGACCACGTAGTATAGCCAGGCTTTCCAAGGCTCTTTTATTTTACTAGTTGTCTATACTCAGACAAGTTACTTCCGATGTTGGCTTGTATGTCTGTATGACTTGAATGTGGGTCGTGTGACCCGTGCTTGTGTGTATGCTATGTATGGCTCTCTGAGCCTTAAATAAAGTACTGGTGTCGTAGAGTCATGTTGTGATGCCTTGTTGTATTTGCACATATCGAGCATATTGTGTGTATGATTGAAATGCTTGGTATGTGTGGGATCTGACTATCTAGTTGTTTATTCTTAGTAGCCTCTCTTACCGGGAAATGTCTCCTAGTGTCTCCACTGAGCCTTGGTAGCTTGCTACTGCTCCGAAACACTTAGGCTGGCCGGCATGTGTCCTTCTTTGTTCCTGTGTCTGTCCCTTTGGGGAAATGTCACGTGGTGGATACCGGAGTCCTGTTAGCCCGCTACAGCCCGGTTTACCGGAGTCCTGCTAGCCCAGTGCTACAGCCCGGATTCACTTGCTGATGACCGACACGTTCGATGCTGGGTCATGGATGCCTGTACCTGTAAGTCTGTGCCACTTTGGGTTTACGACTAGCCATGTCAGCCCGGGCTCCTTACCATATGGATGCTAGCGACACTATCATATACATGTGCCAAAAGGCGCAAACAGTCCCGGGCAAAGGTAAGACGACACCCGTGGGAATACCGTGCGTGAGGCCGCAAAGTGATATGAGGTGTTACATGCTATATCGATGTGGCATCGAGTCGGGGTCCTGACAGCAACCCGGTGAGAAGGAGAAAGAGCTGGACAAAGACGAGGACGAAGAGGAAGACGACGGTTATCCCAAAGTCAATTCCACCCTCATGATTTTTGCTGATGTTGAGAGCAAGAGTCGGTTGAAAGTCATAAATAGAGAAGTGAATATGGTCGCTCCGGCGGCGGCGACCACATAACTAAAATGGTCTCAGAAAGCCATCACATTCGACCAGTCTAACCACCCTGCGTGTGTAGCCACCCCCAGGAGGCAGGCATTGGTGGTCGTCCCCATAGTTAGAGGCACTAGACTGACTAAAGTGCTGATGGACGGTGGTAGCGGCCTGAACATTCTTTATGTTGAAACCTTGAAAGGGATGGGCATTCCGATGTCCAAACTTAGCGAGAGCAATATGAGTTTCCATGGTGTTATCCCTGGAAAGAGAGCGGAATCACTCGGCCAGATCGCTCTCGACGTGGTTTTCGGTGATTCCAAGCATTACCGTAAGGAAAAGTTGACATTTGAAGTCGTGGATTTCCAGACTGCTTATCATGCCATTCTGGGTAGGCCTGCCTACGCACGTTTTATGGCTCGACCATCTTACGTGTACCTCAAGTAGAAGATGCCTGGCCCCAAAGATTGATCACAGTTACTGGCATTCGGCAGAAAGCAGAGGAATGCTTCCAGAAAGGTTCCAAAATTGCCGATGCGCAAATGGCAGCAATTGAATTCCAAGAATATCAGAAGAATGCAGATCCGAGTGATTTGCTCCGAGCCAAGAAGCCTGCCACGGATTCTGCATTTCAGTCGTCTGGTGAAACAAAGCCGATTCATATTCACCCGACCGATCCCAATTCCGCAGTGACTCATATATCAACGACACTCGATAGAAAATAGGAAGAAGCGCTCATCCAGTTCCTCCGTGAGAACTGGGACATCTTTGCATGGAAACCCTCTAACATGCCGGGTGTACACAGAGGACTAGGTGAGCACCGTTTGCGTGTCGACCCCAAGGTAAAACCCGAAAAGAGCATCTTCGGCGGTCCGCCGTACAGAAGAGAAAAGCAATTGGCGAAGAAGTGGCTCGGCTCCTAGCAGCAGAGTTCATCCGTGAGATCTACCACTCCGAGTGGCTTGCCAATGTAGTCATGGTCCCTAAGAAGGACGATTCACTTCGTATGTGCATTGATTTCAAGCATATCAATCGAGCCTGCCCGAAAGATCATTTCCCTCTCCCCCGCATCGATCAAATTGTTGACTCGGCGGTGGGGTGTGAGCGCTTGTCTTTTTTAGATGCATATTTCGGGTATCATCAGATCTGACTGTATGGTCCCGATGAAATAAAAACAGCCTTCATCACCCCATTCGGGTGCTTTTGCTATGTCACCATGCCATTTGGTCTTAAAAATGCCGGATCCACATTCATGAGAATGATTCAGAAGTGCCTGCTCACTCAAATCAGTTGGAATGTGGAAGCATACATGGATGACATTGTGGTCAAGTCTCGCAAAGGTTCCAACCTACTGACTGACCTCGCAGAAACCTTTGCCAACCTAAGATGGTACGATATCAAGCTTAAACCGTCAAAGTGCACATTCGGAGTCCCAGGTGGAAAGTTACTCGGTTTTCTCGTTTCCGAACGAGGGATTGACGCCAATCCAGAAAAAGTTGATACCATCCTCCGAATGGAACGCCCTGTGCATGTGCATGACATTCAAAAGCTGACTGGTTGTTTGGCCGCTTTGAGTCGATTCAGTTCTCGTCTCGGTGAAAAGGCCTTACCTCTTTACCGATTGATGAAGAAATCTGATAAGTTCGAGTGGACCGAGGAAGCTGATGCAGCGTTTGCAGAGCTCAAAGCCCTGCTTTCCACCCAGCCGGTGCTCTCTGCGCCAATCAGCAAAGAGCCTTTACTGCTTTATATTGCAGCCACTGGAGAAGTTGTCAGTATAGTACTCACGGTCGAGCGAGAAGAAGAAGGAAAGGCTTACAAGGTTCAGCACACAGTATATTATCTCTCTGAAGTTTTGACTCCATCCAACTAATGATATCCACATTATCAGAAGCTTGTCTATGGAATCTACATGACCATGAAGAAGGTTGCGCATTATTTCTCTGATCACTCCATTATAGTCATCAGCGACGCACCATTATCTGAAATTCAAAGCAACAGAGATGCAACTGGTCGAGTGGCAAAATGGGCGATTGAACTCCTTCCATTGGATATCAAGTTTGAGGCAAAGAAAGCTATCAAATCCGAAGCAATCGTGGATTTTCTTCCCGAGTGGATTGAGCAGCAATTGCTGACTCAAGTTCACTCGGAGCATTGGACTATGTTCTTTGATGGCTCCAAGATGCTAAATGGTTCAGGTGCTGGGGTAGTATTGGTATCTCCATGTGGAGACAAGCTTAGCTATGTTCTCTAGATTCATTTCGATTCCTCCAATAACGAAGTTGAATACGAAGCACTTTTATACGGGTTGCGTATGGCCATTTCACTCAGTGTCCGTCACCTTATGGTCTACGGCGACTCAGATTTGGTGGTGAATCAAGTGATGAAAGAGTGGGATGTCAGGAGCTCGTCCATGACTGGTTATTGCAATGCAGTAAGAAAGTTGGAAAAGAAGTTTGAAGGGTTGGAGCTGCACCATATACCCCGACTGAAAAATCAAGCGGCAGAGGAATTGGCAAAGATAGGTTCTAAGAGATAAGCCATTCCTAGCAATGTGTTTTTGGATCACATTCATTCACCTTCAGTTCAGGAAGACCCTCTCACTGAAGAGTCCCCACAGCCCAAGAGCGCCACAGATCCGACTGAAGTCGAAATCCCAGCCGTGGTCGACCTAGTCATGGAGGTTTTGGTCGTCACTCCCAACTGGAAAGTGTCGTACATCGCATACATTCTTAGGAAAGAACTTCCAAAGGATGAAGAAGAGGCTCGACAGATTGTACGACGATCTAAAGCCTTTACTGTGATAAAAGGACAGTTGTTCAGAGAAAGTGCAACTGGAGTCTGCCAAAAATGCATCACGCTAGAAGAAGGCTGAATGATCCTCAATGATATTCACTCGGGGACCTGGTGTCACCATGCGTCCTCTCGGACCATCGTGGCCAAAGCATACCAAGCCGGATTTTACTAGCCACGTGCCAATGAGATGGCGAAAGAGATAGTGGACAAATGTGACGGCTGTTAGTTTTACTCCAACATGTCTCATAAGCATGCGTCAACTCTAAAGACTATTCCACTCGTCTGGCCTTTTGCTGTTTGGGGGCTGGACATGGTTGGACCTCTGAGGACTGGCAGGAGTGGATTTACTCATTTGCTGGTGGCAGTCGACAAGTTTACCAAATGGATCGAAGCCAAGCCCATCAAAAACCTTGAAGCAAGTACAGCTGTGAGTTTCATCAGAGAATTGATATTCAGATATGGTCTCCCGCACAGCATCATCACGGACAACGGGTCAAACTTTGACTCTGACCAGCTCAGAGTCTTTTGTGCTTCCCAAGTCACGAGGGTCGATTACGCTTTGGTCGCCCATCCTCAGTCGAATGGACAGACTAAAAGAGCGAATGGATTGATTCTCAAAGGACTGAAACCCTGGCTGATGTGCGACGTCAAGCATGCAGCAGGAGCCTGGGTCGATGAACTTCCATCAGTACTTTGGGGATTGAGGATAACTCCCAATCGGTCGACTGGTCGAACTCCATTCTTCTTAGTCTACGGAGCCGAAGCTGTACTCCCAAGTGATTTGCTCCACAATGCGCCTCGAGTCGAGCTCTTGTCAGAAGAGGAAGTAGAACATGCTCGGCAAGATGCAGTCGATCTCCTGGAAGAAGAAAGAGAGATGGCCTTGATATGATCGACCATTTATCAGCAAGACCTGCGTCGATTCCATGCCAGAAACATAAGGGGTCGGGCATTTCAGGAAGGAGACTTGGTTCTTCAAGTGGACCAGCAGAAACCACACAAGCTTGCTCCCGCTTGGGAAGGCCCTTTCGTCATCACCAAAGTGCTCCACAACGGAGAGTATCGTCTTTTCAATGTCGAGCACAATAAAGATGAGCCACACGCTTGGAATGTAGAACTGCTCCGCCCCTTTCATTCTTAAAGTATTCAGACTGTTGAGATGTAATAAGAAGTACCTTTTAGTTTGATTATCAAAAGACATGATTTTACAGTCTTCCGAATGATTGTTGTTCATTTTTTACATGTTCTAAAATCCCCAGAGGGTGCCTTAGCTACGAATCCGCTTCGCCTAAGTCGAAGAGAAAATCCTACCGAGTGGTGATCCAGCCTCTCACTCGGAGGCTTAGCTGCGAACCCGTTTCGCCTAAGTGTTAAAAAAATCCTACCGAGTGGTGAGTCAGCCTCCCACTCGGAGGATTAGCTGCAGTCGAGTACTCACCTAAGTGTTAAAAAATCCTACCGAGTGGTGAGCCAGCCTCCCACTCGGAGGCTTAGCTGCAGTCCAGTACTCACCTAAGTGTTAAAAAATCCTAGCGAGTGGTGAGCCAGCCTCCCACTTGGAGGCTTAGCTACAGTCCAGTACTCGCCTAAGTGTTAAAAATCCTACCGAGTGGTGAGCCAGCCTCCCACTCGGAGGCTTAGCTGCAGTCTAGTACTCGCCTAAGTGTTGAAAAATACTACCGAGTGGTGAGCCAACCTCCCACTCGGGGGCTTAGCTGCAGTCCAGTACTCTCCTAAGTTTAAAAGGTCCTACCAAACGGTATGGGTTGACCATGACCTCCCCCCAGGGCTGCACCGTCAAGAAGAAGGACGAGATTGTGAGAGCAATCCTCCCATTCGAGGGCTTAGCTGCAGTCCAGTACCCGCCAAAGTTCAAAAAATCCTACCAAGTGGTGAGCAATCCTCCCACTCAGGGGCTTAGCTACAGTCCAATACTTGCCTAAGTTTGAAAAATCCTACCGAGTGGTGAGCAATCCTCCCACTCGGGGGCTTAGCTGCAGTCCAGTACTCGCCTAAGTTTGAAAAAATCCTACCGAGTGGTGAGCAATCCTCCCACTCGGGGGCTTAGCTGCAGTCCAGTACTTGCCTAAATTTGAAAAATCCTACCGAGTGGTGAGAAATCCTCCCACTCGGGGGCTTAGTTGCAGTCCAATACTCGCCTAAGTTTGAAAAAATCCTACCGAGTGGTGAGCAATCCTCCCACTCGGGGGCTTAGCTGTAGTCCAGTACTCGCCTAAGTTTGAAAAATCCTACCGAGTGGTGAGCAATCCTCCCACTCGGGGTCTTAGCTGCAATCCAGCACTCGCCTATGTTTGAAAAATCATTCCGAGTAAAAACTGATCCTCTCGCTCAGGGACTTAGCCATATGCTCCATCCTGATCCACAAGGACGGTGAGGTGCGGGTCGACCGCAACCCCCTCCCCTCCGGGGCTGCATCATCAAGAAGAAGGACGAGATTGAACGTGTTGCCAAGGTGAGCCACCCATTGCCGAGTGCCTCGCTGATGAGCTGATCAATGCTGCCAAAGGCTCATCCAACAGCTAAGAGCTAAGACAAGATGCTTTCATGAGCTAACCAGTCCTGCCAAGTGGTGCAGGTCGACCACGACCTCCCCCCCTCTGGGGCTGCACCGTCAAGAAGAAGGACGAGATTGTGCGCACTGTCAAAGGCCCATCAAGCGGCTGATGCCAAGGCAAACTGCTGACAGGAATGTCAAGACCATTGCTGAGTGCCTTGCTGATGAGCTGATTAATGCTGCACAACGCTCACCCAACAGGTCGACTGCGGATTCTTCCTTAGAAGCTGTGTCGAACATACAAAAACCAATCTGAGAGAATAAAGAATTTCACTCGAAGATAAACATAACATATTCCAAGATAAGACCAAAGGTTTCTAACCGCAGATTAAAGTACTCGGGCGTCAGGCCTGAAGGAGTTTTAATGATTACAAAATCACTCGGCATTCCGAGGCAAATAAGGGTGAAGCATAATGTTTTTTCAATCACTCGGTGGGTTGGCTGGATCGCAGAAGCTGTCAAGGTCGATGTTGTCGGCAATACAAGTGGCTGCCTCAAGGAAGGTGTCCATGAAGGTCTGGAAAGAGTGCTTCTTAGTATTCACCACCTTGAGGGCTGCCAGCTTGCCTTCTTTAGCCTCCTTGCAGTGCACTCGAATCAATGACAAGGCGACATCAACACCACAGCGAGCAGAAGACTTCTTCCACTCTTGCACTCGGCCAGGAATCTGATTGAGTCGAGTCATCAGTGACTCGAAGTCTTGAGAAAGTTTCGCCTGAGGCCAGAGTTCAGCGTCCACTTGGGTCATCGCAGCCTTCAGCCGAGCCAGATAGGCAACAACACCATCCAAGCGTGTTTCCAATCGCAGCAAGTTCATCGCAACTTCATCCTTCATGGTACAATTGATGGGGTCGAGACCTGTCTCGACCCGCCAGGTTTCAGCTTCAAAGTCCTGACAAAGTTCTGTTCCATCACGAAAGACAATGAGTCGACAATATTACAATATACTTCGATTGACGATAATTAATCAGTCGAGTGACCATACCTTCAAGCTTCAGAACCAGTTTCGTGGCAAGTTGTCCCAAATAGGACTCTAACTTGCCTATCTTGGCTCTGAGGCCTCCAACTTCTGTGGTCAGGTTCTCCTTGTCCTTCCTCAGTTGCTCTACTTATCGATTGGCTTCTGAGATGGCGGTCTTCAACTTCGTGTTCTCCTCTTCCAACTTGCCGACCGAAGTCAGCTTCTGTTCTGCAAGCGTTGTCTTCTCACAAGCTTCCTTTTGAGCAGCAGTCAGGTCCAGGTCCTTCTTCTCCAAAGCTTCCTTCATTCTCTCTAAAGAAACAACACTCTTCAGACGAGCCTGAAGTTGGCGGTTTTCACTACACACATCTGCTTGTGTGAAGTCACTCGGTTCAAAGAGACTGGAAGAAAAAGCAGTGGAAGATGCGAGTTACTAAGTAGACAAGACAGTCAAATGGTTACCTCCCATGATGGCCGTCTCCTGTTGAGCAGTCTTGAGGTTCTTCTTTGCGAGTTCAAGATCAAGTTCAACGCTGATATGCTTCTTCTTTAACTCGGAACGTCGAGCTCCAAGATCACAAGACCTCTGAAGTCAGCAAGAGAGATATGTCAGTCGATAGAAACAAGAGACAATGACAGTGAAAAGTTACTCTAAGACTACTTCTGAATCAAATATTCAACAGTAGTCTTGGGGACTACACCTAGTGGGTGCACTTTGTGTGCCCCCACTGGTTCACATCAATACTCCGCAGGGTCTACCCAGCATGAGTCAAAAAAAGACCTTAGTCGACTGCCAGCAGTCGACCGTGGTCTCGGGGACTACACCTAGTAGGTGCACTCGGCGTGTCCCCACTGATCCAGACAGTTTACTAAGACTCAGTTCGAGTCGAGTGGAGTGGAAGATGTCCTAAACCCTAAACAAAAGGCACACCCAGTGGGTGATCAGATATAAAACAACATTCAAAAGTTCAGCCGGAGTTTGCTGACCTGAACATTGGTCTAAAGGGCAGTGCTGGCATTGTAAGCCACCTGACTAGCCTCATGCATCACCTTCACCTGCTCCATGACAAGGTTCACTTGGCGAAGAGCCTCCTTGGCGGCACTCGGCGAGTCGCCTGGGGTCTGATATGCGGAAAAGAGTGATGGCTCCAAGGTAGTCAAAGTAGTTACCGGGTCAGACACGTGGGGTTGCACTTGAGCGGCAGGAGTCTGTGCAGTCGATCCCGATGGACGATCAGTCGTCAGCGGGTTGGCGAATGTGACGTTGGTCCAAACCGGTTCTCCGAAACGTTCGACCACCGCCTCAAGCGCCGGCGTCGACTGATGGACTTGAACTTCAAGGCTCCTCCTGCTTGAGCTCCCACCCTTCTTCCTCCTCTCCTGTAGAGGCGCTTCTTCTTCTTCGTCATCAGGGAGCACGACGATCTCTTGCGGAACTACAGAAAGGGAGAAATATCAAAAATTCAGCCGATTGACGACCCACTCGACTAAATGAAACCTAGTCGAACGGACTTACCAGCCCGAGAGGTAGCCTCCTCGTCTCCTGGAGCCTTGTCGATGTCCATGTCAGTAGCATTAGAGGTGGGGCTAGAAAGATACATGATCCAATTGGTTAGAACAGAAATTTCAGTCAGTCTGCATAAACACAAGTGAGATACTCACCCCGAAGCAACAGGGACATCCATCTTGATCCGCGGCAAAGTATTCCGAGCCTTGGGAGGAGCAACCTTGGGCTGCTTGACGACCTTCTTCGTCGGCTCCGGAATCGACGTTCGAGTGTGCTTCTGAGCGTGGGTACTCGGAGCCACGTTCTTCCCGCACCCACCTACCGGGTCATGTTGCTGCTTGGATCGGCGCTCGAAACGCGGCGACGAGTTGACTTCTTCCTTGTCATCCGACTCCTCGCTCTCCTCCTCCTCTTCATCCGAAGACTCCCAGTCGCCGCTCTCTTCTGCGCTGGCCTCTCCCTCCTGGCCCTGCTCTAGAGCTTGTTCGCCGTTGGGCATCGAGTACATCTCAGTGAAAACCTACAAGACAAAAGGTCGAGTAAAAGTCAGTCAACATCAAGTATAGTCTGAACATATATGCAAAGCAGCCGGAATAAAGGGCATACCTTGTCGGGTGGATTGTCGTCTCTGAAGGGGATGACTCGCCTGGATCCTGTGGGGTTGTCCTAATTGCCTGTGATACTCTTCAACCACATAGCCACGGTCTTGGACGACACTTCTTTTGGATGGACCCGAGCAGTGTCTTCAGTTCCGGAATACAACCACATGGGATGGTCACGAGCCTGAAGAGGCTGGATGCATCGACTGAGGAACACTTCCAGCAGGTCCAGGCCGGTGACACCCTCATTAATAAGTTGGACCACTTTCTCCACCAGCATCTTTGTCTCCATGTTCTTAGCAGCAGTCACTTTCAGTGGAGAAGGAGTCTGAACACGGTCGAATGTGAAGTGGGGAAGGCCCGTCGACTGACCTGGAGCTGCGACGTCCTGGCAGTAGAACCAGGTCGACTGCCAGCCTCGAACCGATTCAGGGAGACTCATAGCAGGGAAAGAACTTCTATGCCTCTTATGAATACCCAAACCCCCACACATCTGGATGACATGGGTCTTTGAGTCACTCGTTTTTGCTTTCTTGACCAGCTGGGATCGGATGGTGAAGATATGTTTGAAAAGACCCCAGTGCGGTCGACACTCCAAGAAGTTTTCACACATCGACACGAACACGGCTAGATACATGATGGTGTTGGGAGAAAAATGGTGGAGTTGAGCACCGAAGAAATTCAAGAATCCCTGGAAGAAGGGATGCGGAGGGAGCAAAAAAACCCGATCGACGTTGGTGGCGAGCAGTACACACTCACCTGGTCAAGGCTGCGGCTCCATCTCCCCCTCTGGCAACCTTGCAGCCCCATTGGCGATCAGTCCGGACTCCGCCAGCTCATCCAGATCTTCTTGCCGGAGCGAAGACCGTATCCAATCGCCCTGGATCCAGCCCGGCGGCAGCCCCGCGCGTGATGATGACCCGCGGTTCTGCTTCTTGCCTTTCGCCGCCCCCGTCACCTTCTTTGCATGCTCCAGCACTGCCGTCTTGTCTTTCGCCATGGCTGCAGAGCGGCTGCGTTGAGGGCAGAAGAGCCAAGAGCGGTGGAGAAGCGGAGGAAGAAGAAAGAGAAACAGGGGCGCACAATACAGACGCCTCGGCCCCGTCGCCTTATAAAGGGTTGCTTCCAAGCGACTGGCGCGTGGGACTAGGCGATCCTGTCAAATCCCGCAATAGTCATGTGCAACGTACGTGGTGAAAAAGGCGGCGCGGAAATCGAGGCATCACTGTTTATCCGCTCCTCCTGCTTTGGCGCTCCCCGTCCCACGCGCTTCCCCAAAAATTCGTATCCCGTTAAATCCGAGATACACTGCAACCAATCGCGCCCAAGATCTCGCACTCTAATACAGCACTCGGCAGATGATGCTATAAGTTCAGTCGACAACTCTCTGAATGGATCAAGGCGACTGAATCGACGCTGAAGTACCAATGTGAGTTTTCCATCTTGTAGAAAACACTTGCGAGGTGCGAAGTTCAGAACAAGTTCAACTTTGACCTGCTTTCCACTCGAACTTTAATCCATTCGGGGGCTACTAACGAGGATACAGACCTGGGGTAGGGTCTTAGGCCTGACCTATATGTCCTACCCAAGGCCACTACCCTGGAAGATAAGAAGTCCAAGGAGCAACAAGAGACGACAAAGATGTCGAATGCAATTCACTCGACAGTCATATCACTCGGGCGACCCCTACCTATACCACTCGACCACTCAAGGAGTCACTCGACCTACCGAAGATCAGGAGTCACTCAGCATGGCAACGGTCAGGCATTCACTCCGTAGTCTTTAAGGTTATAAATAGCACTTAAGGCTGGCGTTACCAGTAACGACCCTACTTTATGTACATTAAACCCCTTGTAATGGAGGGCGGCTGGGGTCCTGGCGCACACTATATAAGCCACCCCCCTCTTCACTGGGACAAGAGTTCGCACCCCTGTAACATCACACACACATAATCCAATCGACCGCCTCCAGGCACTGAGACGTAGGGCTATTACTTCCACCGAGAAGGGCCTGAACTCGTAAACCCATATGTACACCTTCACCATAGCTGGGATCTTGCCTCTCCATACCTACCCCCCTTTCTACTGTCAGTCTTAGAACCATGACAGGTAGTGGGACATACCATCGACGAGGTGGTGGCCTATAGAGGGATCCCAGATCCGATGTCTGGTGATAGGTGGTAGAGGTTGCCGCTTCTATTAATGATTTACTTGATCTAGAGGCTGATAGAGCTATGGATTTACTTAAAAACACTGCGGCAGTTAAACCGATGGAAGAGTGTGAGATCAATGAGTTGGCTGTTCGCGAGTTGGAACATTTATATGAGGATCTGGTACCCATGAGTCTTCTAGATTAAGATACTTTGGAGGTAGAGGGGCGTGTGATACATCCATTTTGCATCATCCTTTTATATCAATATTTATTACACTATGGGCTGTTAATACACTTTATATCACAATAATTATGCCTTTTCACTCTTATTTTATAAGATTTACATGAAGAGAGAGAATGCCGGCAGCTGGAATTCTGGACTGGAGAAGGAGCAAATATTAGAGAGGTATTCTAAATAGGGACATTTACATTCATGCCCCTAATTTGCACCTACTCTCAGATTTGCCAGATCCGGCATCTGCCTCCGCCTCTGAGTCAACACCGCCGGCAGCATGATGCATGGCAAGCCTATATTAAAGCTAATCTGAGGGATAATGTCGGGGAATTGTCCGCGGTTTAACTTGGCTCAAGACATTAAGTCATCTTTGGGTTTAAATAGCCATGATGTTAAGTCATCTCTGGGCTTAAGTCGCCCTGATGTTAAGTCATCTCTGGGTTTAAGCAGTCATGTCAAGTCCTCTCTGGACTTAAGACGCCATCTTAACCAACCATGATGAGTCCCGGAGATGAGTCTTGGAGATGAGTCCAGAAGATAAGCCCTAAAGGTAAGCTGCCCGGGAGATTGTAACCTGATAGACAGTTGTAACCCGGCAGATAGTTTTAACCTGACATACAGATTTTAACCTGACATATACTTAGCCGTGAAAATGCCTGGAGATAAGAAGCCCACGTTAAGAAGCCCAGGGTTAAGAAGCCCGTGAGAAGAAGTTAGAAATAGGCCAAGTCTCAATCCTACTTGGACTCGACATGTAACCCTCCCCTTCAACTTATATAAGGAGGGGCAGGGCACCCCAAGAGGGTCAGGTTTTTATAGGTTAAGATAGTCAGGGCTTAGATAGACATGTCTTCGACAAGATCAAAGTATATGCTCTCGAGATAGAGGTAGAGAAAGACCGCCCTTTTAACCGAGATCATCATCATCGTCAATATCAATCAAGCATAATGTAGGCTTTTACCTCCACCATGAGGGGCCGAACTAGGGTAAAATCTCGCGTCACTCGTCCCGCTCAACCATGTTCAAGGTACCACCGAAATGAGTTGGCCTCTCGACTAAGTCCTCACACTGGGATATCTACCATGACAAAGCCACGACAGTAAGCGTGGGGACCGACCGCCATCCATGAGTGGGGCGAATAACTCGTCTAACACCCCTGTGGGTAAGGGTACCGCACCTTCTTAGACGCCCATGGCAGGGCTTCATTTTGGTTCCTTTGGGGTGGCCTCGGTGCTATGCCACCTCTGGGGGACTGGGTTGAGACTAGAGACTCGTCAAAGTAGGAGTTACGCCCGCTTTCTCCTGTCTGCACCAGCACCTTGAGAGGTGTGGGACAGGTCGATTCTTCGATGTCGACCAGGGGGAGGAGCCCGAGGCAGGCGGCCTCAACGCATAACCCCCCCACGGTAGAGATGACTTATATGCCGACCAGGAGGAGGAGCCCGATGTAGGCGACCTCAGCTCTTGCCTCCCCAATGGCTTCATCACCTTTGACTCTCCACAGGGCCACGGCTACACCATAGTTGTCACAGGTGGCAATGATTGCGGCAAAGTCTAGGATGGCTTCATCTCTGCCAACACTGGCGGACTCAAGAGTACCCGTACTGCCGCTTGGGACACCCTTTGGTGGACTAGTAGTGGAACATACCATCGACGAGGTGGTGGCCTATGGAGGGATCCCAGATCCGATGTCTGGTGATAGGTGGTAGAGTTGACTCGTTCAGGCTCTACCGGACGCTGACGACTTGTAGCTGAGGCATGCCATGCATGCTGCCAAGCTTAGAGACATTGAGTCTACCACAGGTATGCCAATCAATACCAGTTTATCAGTTCTGCATTTGTCTCAACATGATATAGTTAATAGGGTTAATAAATTGGGGGTGTCTTTGGGGCATAATGGTCGCGAGGTTGCCGCTTCTATTAATGATTTACTTGATTTAGAGGCTGATAGAGCTATGGATTTACTTAAAAACAGTGCGATGGTTAAACCGATGGAAGAGTGTGAGATCAATGAGTTGTATGTTCGCAAGTTGGAACATTTATGTGAGGATCTGGTACCCACGAGTCTTCTAGATTAAGAGAATTTGGGGTATAGGGGCGTGTGATACATCCATTTTGCATCATGCTTTTATATCAATATTTATTGCACTATGGCTGTTACTACACTTTATAACACAATACTTATGCGTTTTCTCTCTTATTTTATAAGGTTTACATGAAGAGAGAGAATGCCGGCAGCTAGAATTCTGGACTGGAGAAGGAGCAAATATTAGAGACCTATTCTAAATAGGGACATTAACATTTATGCCCCTAATTTGCGACCACTCTCTGATTTGCCCCTAATTTCAAAGCCTACTCAAATAGATGTAAATGTCCCTAATTCGTGAAGAAGGGCATTTATGCCCCTCCACCGTTAGGTGCCCTTACAGAAATGCCCTTCTGTGTCGTTACTGTCTTGTCACTAATTAGATGTAAATGTCCCTAATTAGGGACAGTAATGGCACAGAAGAGCATTTATGCCCCTCCACTGTTAGATGCCCTTACAGAAATGCCCTTCTGCGCCGTTACTGTCCGGTCACAGATGGTCAAAGGGCTTTGACCGTCATGAGAAAAATAGCACAAAAAATTTAAAAAATCTGAATTTTTGTGGGATCAAAGATACTCAGGTTTGCAAGACATGTGCAAACTTTTGTGCTGGTTGGACATTCCAGGAGCTCATGGCAAAGAAAAAACAGTAGATATGTACGCTTGTGAACAGTAAAGTCAAAAAAATTGTAAAAAAATTCAAAAAAATATGAAAATTTTGGCATCAAATAGGCTTGGGTCTGCAAGATGCGTGCAAATATTTGTTATATTTGGACACTGTAGGAGCTCGTGGTGAAAAAACAAAATTTGGCTCGGGATTTTTTTTGGAAAAATGACTATTTTGTATATTTTTTCCTAGAGCTCCTTGCATGTCATTTGATCAAAAACTTGCAAGCGCCTTGTGCACCCAAGACTCTTTGATGCCAAAAATTTTCAATTTTTTTTGAATTTTCTTGCTATTTTATTTCAAATTTACTATTCATAAGAGTACATATTAACTGTTTTTCCTCGCCACGAGCTCCTGGAATGTTCAAATAGCACAAAAATTTGCACGCACCTTGCGCACATGAGTATTTTCGATCTCACAAAACTTTAGATTTTTTAGATTTGTTTTGCCATTTTTTTCAGGATGGTCAAAGCTCTTTGACTGGACGGTAACGGCGCAGAAGGGCATTTCTGTAAGGGCACCTAATGGCGGAGGGGAAAATTTGAGCAGACTTCAAAATTAGGGGCAAATCTAAGTAGGTGGTTCGAGTTAAGGATAGAAATGCAAATGGCCCTTCTAAGTATTGGGCAAATATCAGTTTTGGAATATATTAAAAATATTGGGCGAAGAAAGCACCAAAGGGGGCCCACCAGTCATCCACGAGGGTGGAGGGCGCGCCCTACCCCCTGGGTGCGCCCCCTGCCTCATGGGCCCCCTGGTAGGCCCCCGACGTTGATCTTCTGCTATATGGTGTCTTTTGCCCTGGAAAAACCCATAGAGAAACTTTAGCGACGAAGCACCACAGTCTCGAGGTGGAACCTGGGCAGGACCAATCTAGGGCTCCGGCGGAGCTGTTCTGTCGGGAAACATCCCTCCGGGAGGGGGAAATCACCACCATTGTCATCACCATTGAATCTCTCATCGAGAGGGGGTAAATCTCCATCAACATCTTCACCAGCACCATCTCCTCTCAAACCCTAGTTCATCTCTTGTATCCGATCTTTGTCTCAAAACCTCAGATTGGTACCTATGGGTTGCTAGTAGTGTTGATTACCCTTGTAGTTGATGCTAGTTGGTTTATTCGGTGCAAGATCATATGTTCAAATCCTTAATGCTATTCAATACCCCTCTGATTATGAACATGAATATGCTTTGTGAGTAGTTACGTTTGTTCCCGAGGACATGGTAGAAGTCTTGTTATAAGTAATCATGTAAATTTGGTATTCGTTCGATATTTTGATGAGATGTATGTTGTCTCTCCTCTAGTGGTCTTATGTGAAAGTCGACTACATGACACTTCACCATTGTTTGGGCCTAGGGGAAGGCATTGGGAAGTAATAAGTAGATGATGGGTTGCTAGAGTGACAGAAGCTTAAACCCTAGTTTATGCGTTGCTTCGTAAGGGGCTGATTTGGATCCATATGTTTCATGATATGGTTAGGTTTACCTTAATTCTTCTGTCGTGGTCGCGGATTCTTGCGAGAGAGGTTAATCATAAGTGGGAGGCTTGTCCAAGTAAGGACATCACCCAAGCACCGGTTCACCCACATATCAAATTATCAAAGTAACGAATGTGAATCATATGAGCATGATGGAAACTAGCTTGACAATAATTCCCATGTGTCCTCGGGAGCGCTTTGCTTTATATAAGAGTTTTTCCAGGCTTGTCCTTTGCTACAAAAAGGATTGTGCCACCTTGCTGCACCTTAGTTATCTTTGTTACTTGTTACCCGTTACGAATTACCATATCACAAAACTATCTGTTACCGATAATTTCAGTGCTTGCAGAGAATACCTTACTGAAAACCGTTTGTCATTTCCTTCTGCTCCTCGTTGGGTTCGACACTTTTAATTATCGAAAGGACTATGACAGATCCCCTATACTTGTGGATCATCAAGACTCTTTTCTGGCGCCTTTGCCAAGGAGTGAAGGGCCTTTGGTAAGTGGAATTTGGTAAGGAAACATTTATATAGTGTGCTGAAATTTACTGTCACTTGTTACTATGGAAAATAATCCTTTGAGGAGCTTGTTCGGGGTATCTTCACCCTGAACAGAAGAGCAAAGAGTTGCTCCTCAACCAGCTGAACCTACTGAAACTATTTACTTTGAAATTACTTCGGGTATGATATAGAAACTGCTAGCTAATCCCTATACAGGAGACGGAACATTACATCCTGATATGCACCTAATCTATGTGGATGAAGTTTGTGGATTATTTTAGCTTGCAGGTATGCCCGAGGATGTTATCAAGAGGAAGGTCTTCCCTTTATATTTTAAGGGGAAGGCATTGACATGGTATAGGCTATGTGATGATATTGAATCATGGAACTACAACCGATTGAAATTGGGATTTCATCAGAAGTTTTATCCTATGCATCTGGTTCATCATGATCGGAATTATATATATAATTTTTGGCCTCATGAAGGATAAAGTATCGCTCAATCTTAGGGGAGGCTTAAGTCAATGTTATATTCATGCCCCAATCACAAGCTCTCAAGAGAAATTATTATTCAAATTTTTTATGCTCGGCTTTCTCATAATGATCGCTCCATGCTTGATACTTCTTGCATTGGTTCTTTTATGATGAAAACTATTGAATTCAAATGGTATTTATTGGAAAGAATTAAATGCAACTCCGAAGATTTTGAACTCGACAAAGGTAAGGAGTCAGGCATAACCCCTAAGTTTGATTGTGTTAGATCTTTTATGGATACCATTTAGCACTAAATATGGACTTGACTCTAAGATAGTTTCTGTGAATCATTTGCTACTCATGTTGATCTCCCTAAGGAGAAGTGGTTTAAATATCATCCTCCCATTGAAGTAAAGGTAATAGAACCTATTAAAGTTGAAGAAAAAACTATTACTTAAAATGTTGATCCTTGTTCCTACCGCTTATATTGAGAAACCACATTTCCCATTTAGAATAAAGGATCATGCTAAAGCTTCAACCGTGGTTCGTAAGAGTAACACTAGAGCACCTACACCCCTTGAACAAATTAAAGTTGAACCTAGTATTTCTATGGTCAAAGATCTCTTGGTCAATAATATTGATGGGCATGCTATTTCTTTCTACGATGAAGCTGCTAGAATTGCTAAACTCGATAATAAAAATAAACATAGACCTGTTGTTTCTGTTGAGATCATTGTTATCATGGCTTATGTGATATGGGTGCTAGTTTGAGTGCCATAACTCATTCCTTTTACAAAGAAATTATGCATGATATTGCACCTACTGAGATAGAATATATTGATATTACTATTAAGATTGCTAATAGAGACACTATTTCACCAATTGGGATTGTTAGATATGTTGAAGTCTTGTGTGGATAAATTAAATATCCTACTGATTTTCTTGTTCTTGGTTCCCCGCAAGATGACTTTTGTCCCATTATATTTGGTAGACCCTTCTTGAATACTGTTAATGCTAAGATAGACTGCGAAAAGGATATTGTTACTGTTGGTTTAGAGGATATGTCTCATGATTTTAATTTTGCTAAATTTCGTAGACAACCCCATGATAAATAATTGCCTAGTAAATATGAAATTAGTGGTCTTGATTCTTTTGCCGTGCCTCCTAATGATCCTTTAGAAAAATATTTGCTCGACCATGAAAATGATATGTTTATGAATGTAAGAAGGGAAATAGATGAAGTATTCTTTAAGCAAGGACCTATTTTGAAACACAACTTGCCTATAGAAATTCTCATAGATCCTCCTCCACCCAAGGGTGATCCAATGTTTGAGCTTAAATAATTACCTGATACTCTTAAATATGCCTGTCTTGATGAAAAGAAGATATATCCTGTTACTATTAGTGCTAACCTTTCAGAGCATGAAGAAATTTTTTTATTGAAAACTCTGAAGAAGCACCGTGCTGCCATTGGATATACTCTTGATGATCTTAAGGGCATTAGTCCCACTCTATGTCAGCACAAAACAAAACTTGAGAAAGATGCTAAACCAGTTGTTGATCATTAACGACGGTTAAATCCTAAGATGAAAGAAGTGGTAAGAAATGAAATACTAAAGCTTCTGGAGGCAGGTATAATTTATCCTATTGCTGATAGTCAGTGGGTACGTCCCGTTCATTGTGTACCTAAGAAGGGGGGTATTACTGTTGTTCCTAATGATAAGGATGAATTGATCCCACAAAGAATTGTTACAGGTTATAGAATGGTAATTGATTTCCGCAAATTAAATAAAGCTACTAGAAAAGATCATTACCCTTTACCTTTTATTGATCAAATGCTAGAAAGACTATCTACACATACACATTTTTGCTTTCTAGACGGTTATTCTGGTTTCTCTCAAATACATGTGTCTAAAGAGGATTAGGAAAAGACCACTTTTACTTGCCCTTTCGGTACCTTTGCTTATAGACGTATGCCTTTTGCTTTATGCAATTGCACCTACTACCTTTCAAAGATGTATGACTTCTATATTCTCCGACATTTGTGAAAAGATTGTAGAGGTTTTCATGGATGATTTCTCCATTGACAAAACTTTTTTTGATGATTGCTAAACAACCTTGATCGAGTTTTACAGAGATGCGAAGAAACTAATCTTGTCGTGAATTGGGAGAAGTGCCACTTTATGGTTAATGAAGGTATTGTCTAGGGGCATAAAATTTCTGAAAGAGGTATTGAAGTTGATAAAGCCAAAGTAGATGCTATTGAAAAGACGTCGTGTCCTAAAGATATCAAAGATATAAGAAGTTTCCTTGGTCATGTTGGTTTCTATAGGAGGTTAATTAAAGACTTCTGTAAAATTTCTAGGCCTTTCACTAATCTCTTGAAAAAAGATGTTCCTTTTGTTTTTGATGATGATTGTGTAGAGGCATTTGAAATACTGAAGAAAGCCTTGATTTCTGCACCTATTGTTCAGCCACTTGATTGGAATTTACCCTTTGAAATTATGTGTGATTCTAGTGATTATCCTGTTAGTGTTGTTCTAGGACGAAGAGTTGATAAGAAATTAAATGTTATCCAATATGCTAGTAAAACTCTAGACAGTGCCCAGAGAAATTATGCTACTACTGAAAACAATTTTTAGCGGTCATATTTGCTTGTGATAAGTTCAGACCATATATTGTTGATTCCAAAGTAACTGTTCACACTAATCATGCTACTAATAAATATCTTATGGAAAAGAAAGATGCTAAACCTAGACTTATTAGATGGGTTCTCTTGCTACAAGATTTTGATTTCCATATTATTGAGAGAAAGGGAGCCGAGAACCCCCGTTGCAGACAATTTGTCTAGGTTAGAAAATGTTCTTGATGACCCACTACCTATTGATGATAGCTTTCCTGATGAACAATTATATGTCATAAATGCTTCTCGTACTGCTCCATGGTATGTTGATTATGCTAATTAAGAGGGTCCTTGGATCCAAGGGACTTATTTTAGTCTGACTAAAAATAGTCTCTTTAAGAGGCTAAAGTTCCAAGCACCCCTGACTAAAGAGGGGCTAAAACTAGTCTTGAGACTAAATTTTCTTAGTCAGGGGTACCCCTACTAAAATGTGGATTAGTCCTCTCTCTCCTCATTTAACTACTCTCCTTTAACACAGGCGACTTCTGTATTGGAGGGTTTAGAGGATAATAAATGATCATTAAGTTGATTTTAGTCTCTTTAGTATTTCGATCCAAGCATGGGTGAGGCTAGCAAGTTTTAGTCCCAATACTTTTAGTCATGGGACTAAAACGTATCCAAGCACCCTCTGAATTGTTGCTAAATTTTGTACCACCTAGTTTCACATACCAGCAAAAGAAAAAGTTTTTCTATGATTTAAGACATTACTTTTGGGATGACCCACACATCTATGAAGAAGGAGTAGATGGTGTTATTAGACGTTGTGTACCTGAGTATGAACAGGAACAGATCCTATGCAAGTGTCACTCCGAGGTTTACGGAGGAAACTACGCTGGAGATAGAACTGCACATAAGGTATTGCAATCCGGTTTCTATTGGCCTACTCTTTTCAAAGATGCCTGTAAGTTTGTCTTGTCTTGCGATGAATGTCAGAAAATTGGTGATATTAGTAGACGTTAGGAAATGCCTATGAATCACTCACTTGTTATTGAACCATTTGATGTTTGGGGCTTTGATTATATGGGACCTTTTCCTTCCTCTAATGGGTATACACATATTTTAGTTACTGTTGATTACGTTACTAAGTGGGTAGAAGCTATTCCATCTAGTAGTGTTGATCATAACACTTCTATTAAGATGCTTAAAGAAGTTATTTTTCCGAGGTTTGGAGTCCCTAGATATTTAATGACTGATGGTGGTTCACATTTTATTCATGGTGCTTTTCGTAAAATGCTTGCTAAGTATGATGTCAACCATCGAATTGCATCTCCATACCATCCTCAGTCTAGTGCTCAAGTAGAAGGAAGTAATAGACATACTAAATTGATTTTGCAAAAGACTATTAATAGATCTAGAAAAAATTGGTCCAAGAAACTTGATGATGCATTATGGGCCTATAGAACTGCATATAAAAATCCTATGGCCATGTCTCCATATAAAATGGTTTATGGAAAAGCATGTCACTTACCTCTCGAACTAGAACATAAGGCATATTGGGCTATTAAAGAGCTCAATTAGGATTTCAAACTTGCCGGTGAGAAGAGGTTGTTTGACATTAGCTTGCTTGATGAATGGAGAACCCAAGCCTATGAGAATGCCAAGTTGTTTAAAGAAAAAGTTAAAAGATGGCATGACAAAAGGATACAAAAGCGTGAGTTTAATGTAGGTGATTATGTTTGCTATACTGTTCTCGTTTAAGATTTTTGGCAGGAAAACTCCTCTCTAAATGGGAAGGTCCTTACATTATATAGGAGGTCTATCGTTTCGTTGCCATAAAAATAAACAACACCGAAGGCACAAATCCGATGGTGGTAAACGGTCAAAGAATCAAACATTATATCTCAGGTAATCCCATAAATGTTGAAACCAATATAATTGACAAGTAACACCGGAGGAGTACATAAGGGACACTTTCCAGAATGTTTTAGACTTTGAAAAGGAATAGGTGTGTGGTACGGTTAGTAAACCGACTCCAAAACTATTCAAATAGCATTTTTTTTCTACATTTTGGAATATTTAAAAAATTAGGAAAATTGAAAGCAACCCGAAAGAGAGACGAGGCAGCCATGAGGGTGGAGGGCGCACCCCCTGCCTCATGGCCACCTCATGTACCCTCCGGACTCCATTTTCTTGCACGACACTTCTTTTGGTTGGTAAAAACTCATTATATAATCTCCTGAATGTTTTGACCACCGTACCATGATGAAATCCTCTGTTTTCGTTTTGAGTCGTTTCTGCCGCAGATTTAGAGCAATATGTCGTCCCAGGATTCGGAAGGAGAAAGCTATGTGGCTGATTACCTTGCAGACTCCAAAGTCTATGGGGACTCGAAGCATTGTTGTTGGACCACAGAGGAAGAAGAAGACTATGATCCTAAAGGAAAGGAGGAGACAAGCTCAGATGAAGATGAAGTCCCACTACCTCAACCTGGGGACATGCACGTGGAGTTCAAAAAGTCAAGTCTCCCTAATAAAGCAAAGAAACCTAAGATCGAGTTTATCCCTTTTCGCGTCTTGCAGGAAAACAGATAGGAATTGTCTAAAAAGATATTAAGTCTTGAGCAAGAGATCGATGACTTAAGGGAGCAAAATTATATCCTCAAGCACAAGCTAAGGAACAAGCCTACATCATCAACAACTCCATCACCACCACCTCCAAAGAAAGAGACATAAATACATGGGTATGGGCACTCCCCTTTGCAATTGCCAAGCTTGGGGAAGGTGCCACGGTATCGTATCACCATCACACTTCTGTATTTATCATTTTTCTTAGTTTTGATCCTTTTGGTTATATCTTGTTCTAGTAGAATAAGTTTTAGTATGATCTAGCTTTGAGTTTTGTTTTGATCTCTATCTATGTAATTGATTCCGTGAGTTATATATAATGTAGAGTAGTTTTGAGTTGAGGGTTTTGCTATCTTGCTATGATCTTGAGGGAATTAAAGAAAGAATAAAAAGATCATATTGGTCTTATGGAGAGTAATGACTTCACATATAAAGAGTATGATGAATAAAAGTTGTTGAGAGTTGGCAAAGATAGTTTTCGTCATTGTTGCAATTAATAGGAAGTAATAAAGAAAGAGAGGTTTTCACATATAAATATACTATCTTGGACATCTTTTATGATTGTGAGCACTCATTAAAATATGACATGCTAAAAAGTTGATGTTGGACAAAGAAGACAACGTAATGGGTTACGTTTTCTTATATCCGAATAAGTTATATTGTCATGGATCATCCAACATGTTGAGCTTGCCTTTCCCCCTCATGCTAGCCAAATTCTTTGCACCAAGTAGAGATGCTACTTGTGCTTCCAAACATCCCTAAACCCAGTTCTGCCATAAGAGTCCACCATACCTACCTATGGACTGAGTAAGATCCTTCAAGTAAGTTGTCATCGGTGTAAGCAATAAAAATTTCTCTCTAAATATGTATGATCTATTAGTGTGAAGAAAATAAGCTTTATATGATCTTGTGATATGGAAGAAATAAAAGCGACGAACTGCATAATAAAGGTCCCTATCACAACTGGCAATATAAACTAACATTCTTTTGCATTAAGATTTTGTGCATCCAACCATAAAAGCGCATGACAACCTCTGCTTCCCTCTGCAAAGGGCATATCTTTTATTTTTACCTTCTACCTTCCTACAAGAGTCATGGTGATCATCACCTTTCCTTTTAACACTTTATCCTTTGGCATCCTGATATATATATATATATATATATATATATATATATATATATATATATATATATATATATCCACTTGTTAGTGACCAGACCTCAAACGGTCAAGTCTCTGTGCATCAGTGTCATCCCTGGATCGGTAATGCTGACACGCACAGTACTCGAGGAATTATAACAGAGTTTAAAACACACCTATTACATCGAGTCCTCATAAAGAGCATGATTACATAAATAAATCATGGCTGAAGGCCATCTAAACTAGATAACTGCGAAAGCTTTGAAGGTAAATGAGTCCATCAACTCCAACGGCGCAGCTGAGTGCAAAACAACGACCTATCGCACCTTGTTCGTCGTCTGAGTAGTCTTCAACATAAGACGTTGAAGCCCGAAACGGGTTAGCACGTGGAATATGCTGGCATAGTCACACTGTAAAGCAATGGTAATGCAAGAACTATATCTACATGCAATATTTGACTGGTGGAGGCTGTAAGTTTCATGGTTTTGCATAAAGCTAGTTTTTCCTTAAAACTAAGGAATAAATTTATTTAACTACTCCCATGTTGCCCATTATTTGAGAAGGTAACCCCGACTCAAATCCCAATTAAAAGTATCATCAATAACCCAACATCATAATTAATTAAAGTAACGTGATGAGATCGCATCAATAGATTCAAGTAACAGATATCCATAACCAGGGACATGGCTAACCATGATTACTTTATACATTCTATAGAGGTTTGCACACTTTTCCTCATAAGACTCGACCGCATCCATGATCGGATGATCGAGACATAGCCTTTCTAAAGCATTAGCTCTCTACTCCGGGTAGACACTACCACCTACATCCCTCTACATCTGCTAGTCTACCTCTTGAAGAGCTCACGCAACTTACTCAACTATGCGCACAAAAGTTTCTAGCATGAATAATCTTATGATCCCTTTGAGCCTGGGTGGCATTCCATAGGATAATCACATGGGTACTCCAGGATTTCCAAAAACAGACAACACTGTGTTCCCCAGGTGCCTCAACCAATCCACCCATATATATATTTAAGTTTCCACCTTAATGTTATCCATGATTAAAATAACTCTCAAACTTCGATGTGTGAATCACGATCCAATCCTGGTCTATGAGGATGGCTAAGCAATAATAAGCATAATGTATATTCCCGGCGTGATCAAAAGGTATCATGTTCCTACCTCAAGCACTACAACCAAAACCACATGTTCCCAATCCTACCAATGCAATTATTTGTGGGGAAATACTAATGCATAGTAAAAATTGGGTATAAAATAGAGTATGATCAAAGTTTAACTTGCCTTGCCAATGATCTGCAAACTCTAGAGATTCATAGTAACAAGCTTCACACTTCGGGTAATCTAGCGTAGACAAACAATAGCATACATAAGCAATCACTCAATCGGAACACGAGAAAACCGAGAAAAGATCCAAATCGAACATGAAACATGCAAACGGATTAGACTAACTAGAGTCAAAACCTAACAGAAAAATTAACATGTGAATTAGATCTTAGCAGTAGGTACATGTGATTAGCTACGATACGCAAAAAGATTCAACTCAAACGGAGCAACGAAACTCTAAATACAAACGAAACAAGATCATTTACTAATCTGGACTAAAGTCAAATTTTACAGTACGAAAATCATGTTCAAGTTGGTTATCTGGAAAGAGGGATTAGAGACGAAGATTTTGGCGCTGGTTTCATCTAATTTGGATAAACGAGTAAAATGTTATACTAGTTTAAAGATCAGGGGCTGAATCGCGATAAAAATAATCGCGGATAAGTCCCTAGCCGAAAATAAACTAAAAAGAAAAGACTAACGAGCGAACGTTTTCTTTTTGAACTAATCTGGCGAATAAAACATTCGTTAAAACGAACGATCGGACGAACATCCGCTAAATAATAAAATCAAAAGAAATGAACTGCGGTTAACAGAAAAAAACTGGGGCATCAGTTTTACCGGTCAACGCGGGGTCAACGGCGGCGACGGTGGCGTCTGGTGGCGTGAACGACACGGGGCGGCGGGGCTGCAGGGTGGGGCAGTGGCGGTAGCGGCGGCGTTCGGCGGCGCGGGGGCGGCGGCACGACAGCGAAGCAGCGGCGGCGGC